>NC_053492.1:284131437-284431437 GCF_905171775.1 Rana temporaria
TCGTTTGACATTTTGGCCACTAAATTTACAGGTACAGCTAGTGTGACTACTAGGTAAAAAAAGCACTTGGTTGTCAGAGACTGCTTGAATCGCTACAGCTAAAAAATTCACTTTTAGCGTTAGCAGGGATCAGGCCTGACTCTGCTAATGCTGCAGTTTTGTGTACTGTGTTTTGTAAAGTGACAGTGATCTTTTGATACTGCACTTTGGGTGGGCAGAGGAGCCAAACGTAGGTGCTGGCAGGTGTCTGGGCTGATCCTGCTTACGCTGCTTTTTGGGAACACTATACTACTGGGGACACCAATATAGTTCTGATCAGATCAAAGATATTGATCCGTTCAAACACTATACTAGTAAGGGAGGTGTATGGTGTGTACGTGTGTGTTAGCGCTACTGGCAATCAAAGAGTTAAGATCTGATACTGTCTGGGATTGACGCTAACACTAACTGGCCCTAACACCTAACTAATGTCACCTATGACAATAATACAGTGATTAGTGATGAATCTACTAATTACACAGTGAGGGGGGGGGGGGGTTGGGGGGGCAATCAGGGGGTGATCAAAGGGTTAAAAGTGTGCCTACGTGTACAGGTGTCAGTGTACTCACAGTAGATGTCTTCTCCTCTCGCACTGGAACTGAAAAGGGCTCCACGAGGGGAGATGACATCACTTCCTTTGCCTGTGTTTACATTACACAAGCAGAGGACAGTCTGTCATTCGCCAGAACCGACCAGCAGGTCCAGGCCAGAAATCATTGGCCGGGGCCTGTAGACTGATAGGTTCTGAAGCCGCGTGGATGGCAGGGGAGGCGCAGGCACGAGCGCCGTATCGGTATGGCGATTCGCGCAGGAGAGCCACGTTGCCACAAGTACATGGTACAGCAGGTATATATCAGGAATTTGAAATGCTGGGATAACAGACACTTTAAAGAATAACCCAATAGTTCATATTCCTGATATGTGTCTGCTGTACCATGTACTTGCATTAAAAAATATCCTATTCTCTGTGTTTTCCTTTTTTTGTGTGAAATCCCTAGCGTTCCTGCTAGTCCCTCTGCTTTCCTATTAAAAACTGACCCCATTAGGCATGAGAGCACAGCGTGGTCAGTTTTCTAGCTATGCTGGCAACTCAGCCTGCTCTCCTCCAATTATTAGACTTGTCTTGAGCCCTCCCTGCACAGTCTTTCAAAGGGAACCTGCTGTTTCTCCTTCCCCAGCTCTTCTATGTATTTTCTTAAAAAAAAAAAACATCGAAATAAGCAACTGGTTTGCGCAAAAGTTATATCGCCTACAAAATAGGGGACAGAATTATGATTTTTTTTATTATTTTTTTTTTTACTAGTAATGGTGGCGATCTGCGATTTTTATTGGGACTGCGACTTTATGGCGGACACATTTTCGGGACCATTTACATAGCGACCAGTGCTATAAATATGCACTGGTTACTGTATAAATGTGACTGGCAGGTAAGGGATTAACACTAGGGGGCGAGGAAGGGGTTAAATGTGTCCCCTGCATAGTGTTTCTAACTGTGGGGGAAGGGGACTGACTGGGGGAGGTGACCGATCTGTGTCCCTATGTACGTCCTTGTCTGTGTATCCGCCGATCGCGGGTACCTGGCGGACATCGCGGCCACCAGGCACGCGCATCCGCACTTCAGTGATGCGGCGGGGGCGCACGTGCCCCCCAGTGGCCGGAGGACATCTATAGATGTCCTCCCGGCAATTGAAAGCCACCTTGTGGCCGTCTTTTGTCAATTGCCGGGATGTCAAGTGGTTAAAGGTGTTATTATTTTATTTATAAAAGTAACAAACATGTTATACTTACCTGCTCTGTGCAAGGGTTTTGCACAGAGCAGCCCCAGTCCTCCTGCTCTGGACTGCCCTGGCTCCTCCCCTTCATTGGGTGCCCCCACGGAAAGCCGCTTTGTGGGCTTGCTCCCGAGTCCCACTGCTGTGCCCATTGACACAGAAAGCGGGACTCGGCCCCGCTCCCCGCTACTGTGTCACTGGAATTGATTGACAGTGATGACAGCCAATGGCTCTTGCTGCTATAAATCTGTCCAATGAGGAGAGAGACATCGGCTTGATCCGCTGAGCTTGTGCACATCGCTGGATCGGATTGGGCTGAGGTAAGGAAAATGGGGGGGTCTGGGGGAGCTGCAACAAAGAAGGTGTTTCACCTTCATTAAGTTGAAAAACCTTAAACTTAACAATCACTTTAATCTCTTCGCGCCTGTGCCTCCTTGCCCTTCAAGAGGTTTATGACACTGGGATGTGGGGCGGGGCTTAAGAGCACAAGACCACCGTGATTGGCTGTCATAGCGGTCATGTGTACCCTGAAAACTCCCAATCGCAAGCAGGGATCAGGAACTTTTGGTTAGACGCCGGTAAATGTGTGTCAAGAGCGTGCTGTATGGACAGCAATACACAAAAATATGCGGCCCCTCACGCCAAGGACTAGGCACAGAGAGGTAGCAAATTTGTGTGTGGCCGGTGCCAAGGGGTTAAAGAGTATGTGAACCCTAACGATAAAAAATTGTCTTTTATATATAATATTCTAAGCATTTTGCTACAGTATTTCTGTTCAATAAGTGTGAAAACTGTCTCTAATTTTTTTACTCCAGGTGGCCAGACAACGTTTGCTATTTTTCACTTTATTTTGGGCTATTTTCACAAGTTTTTCATTTACAGCTTTGAAAGTTAGTTAAAAGACCCTTCAAACCATATAATTTATGAAATCATAGGGCCTGTAGAGATAAAAGATGTATGAATGATTTTGTATGCCCCCTGATAGTTGCGTAAATGTTTATCAGAACCATATTTTCCATAAAAATACACTAAAATCATTATTAGCATGCACAAACAATATAACGTCCAAAATTCTTACTACATCTAAAAGATAACACTGTATTGAGTTACAGTGCCTTGAAAAGGTATTCATACCCCTTGAAATTGGATCTCAAAGTGGGTGGGATATATATATATATATTAGGCAGGAAGTAAACATGTTGTCCCTGGAGTTGATGTGTTGAAAGCAGAAAAAAATGGGGTAGCCTAAGGATTTGAGTGACTTTGACAATGGCCAAATCAACTAGACAGCTAGACAACTTGGTCAGAACAACTCCAAAACTGCAGCTCCTGTGAGATGTTCTAGTCTAGCAGGACCTACCAAATGTGGTCTAAGGCCTCGTACACGCGACCGAGGAACTCGTCGCAAATGAAACATTGTTTTCCTCGACGAGTTCCTTGTTAGGCTTGTCGAGAATCTTGACAAGCTTTCTTTGCGTACACACTGTCAAGACAAAATTTTGTTGTTCTCAAACGCGGTGACGTACAACACGTACGACGGCACTATAAAGTGGAAGTTTGATTCCACTGGCGCCACCCTTCTGAGCATGTGCGGGTTTCTAAGCATACACACGAAAGTGTTTCTTGTCAAAAACCAGCCCGACAGGGAACACGATGAGGAAATTGAGACTCCCGACGAGACTCCTCTCTTTTTTTCTCATCGAGTTCCACGACAGTTTTCTCAATGAAAAACGTACACGCGACCGTTTTCCTCGGCAAAAAAAGCTCTGCCACCAAGTTTCTTGATGGATTCTGTCGAGGAAAACGGTCGTGTGTACGAGGCCTTAGGAAGGAAAACTGGCAAATCGGTGACATGGTCAGAGGTGGCTGAGGCTCAGTGATGCACATAGGGAGCAAAGGTTGGCCTATGTAGCCTGATCCACTAGAAGAGCTACTGAAGCTGCAATTTCTGCAGTAAGGCTGCATTCATGTTTTTTCACGTATATGGATGGGCTTTTTAGCAAGTTTTGAACTCTGGCATTTTTGTATTCGCCAATAGAGAAAAAAAATCATTTGATTTTACATCATTTGTTGTTGTGTGTTTCTGCTTCTATGGTTATTTACATCTACAGTACTTCTTGGTATTCATTGTTTTCTGTGGTGCTTTCTGCTCTCCAATGATGGATGAAATGGCATGTTTAATGGTGGCAACCGCAACATCATAAATCCATCATAAAGAAGAAAGAAAAGGAGAACATGAAGACAGTGAGTTCATCGTGTCATTGCTGATCGAGAACAGGGGGGCCAGATCTGGGTCATGTACAGGCAGCTGCTGTGCGGTACAGGAGGATCTGTTTTTTTTTCCTTTGCAAAAAAAAATTTAAATAAAAAAATTATAATAAATAATACATAAAAATCTATAAAAAAAAATCAATGAATGGAAATCGCAGTGATTCCCACACCCGCAGTGAAAACGTGCTGCTCAGAGAAAACACGTGGCGGCGGCGCCGCCATTCATTCTTAATTGCCCCCCCCCCCGCCTCTACACGTTAAAAAAAAAGCAGTGTGTTTTCAGGAACCACACAGACAAAAATGACCAGACAACTTCCCTGCGGGCCACATTTAAAAAAAGTGCATGCACCTTTTTCTGCGGGAAATACAGGCATGGCAGCCCACATTTGTTTAAAATGAGCTGCCATGCCCACGCGAAAACAGGCAGCAAAAACGCTAAGGTGTGAAACTAGCACTAATGAAAAAAATTGTTCATTCAGAATCAACTGACTAGGAAATAAGTCCAAGAACATTTTCACAGAATATTCTATAGAACTGATCAGTCGCATGTCAGAAACTTTCTTGAAAAAAAAAAACCCTTTGAAAACAAGCCCATATATAATAACAATGTAATTCTCTATATATTGTACGGGAGACAAATGCCACAAAGAAACCCTGCAGATATTAGCGATACCTACTCGTCCAACGAGCAGACAAATGAAAGCTACAACACGCCATTCACATCCAGCAATCACATTCCCATACATTTACTATTCACGCCGCACTTCCGCCCTTACTGAAAGCTGCCGTTTTACATCACTACAGCGCGCCGCCCTTTGACGTCATACGAAGGTGCCACCGGGTATTTCAAAATAAGCTCCTTGTACCATTGCGCCAAGCGGCAGGATGGTTCGTTCGGTGCCTCGGGCTGCTATTAGAGCCGCTATAAAGAAACGGCTTCCCGATCTTCGTCTGGAGACTAACGTGGACCTGCTGGTGAGAGCCGGGGACGTGTAGACTATATGGGGGGCGGCTGTGTAGACGGACCGCTCTGTTATTGTTTGGCGATCTGTGAAAACTGGGGTGGGATGGGCTCTTCCCACAGTAATGAGTAAGGTTAAGACGTAAAAGGACATTTGAAATCCTATTGGGGACAGCACTCCTTTTTAACCACCTGATTTCGGGCCCAATTCTGATATTTCTCCTCTGCATGTAAAACTTGAGCTAAAAAATTACATAGAAACCCCAAATATAGTGTGTGTGTGTGTGTGTATATATATATATATATATATATATATATATATATATATATATATATATATATATATATAGTGTGTGTCCACGGAATGGCAACTATTTAAATATCTCTATAGGTGAGCCTTTAAAAGCCTTTACAGTAGTGTTTCAGCAGGGGCCCCTTGAAGCGGAGTTCCAGCCTTTTAGTGTTTATTAAAAGTCAGCAGCTACAAAAAGTGTAGCTGCTGACTTTTATTAAAGCGGGGGTTCACCCTGTTAAAAAAAAAAAAAAAGTTTTTTTTTTATTAGACCATTAAATTCGGCATCGTAGCGCGAGCTACGGTATGCCGGTCTTACATTTTTTATCCCCGTACTCACTGTGCTATCGATGATTGAAGAATCCGGGGAATGGGCGTTCCTATGGTGAGAGAAGGTGATTGACGGCCGGCCCTGGCACGTCACGCTTCTCCGGAAATAGCCGAAATAGGCTTGGCTATTCACGGCGCCTGCGCATAGCCTGTGCGCAGGCGTCGTGAATAGCCGAGACCTACTCCGGCTGTCTTCGGGGAGCGTGACGTGCCAGAGCCGGCCGTCAATCATCCTCCCTCTCCATAGGCACGCCCATTCCCCGCGGGAGTCGGATTCTTCAATCAACGATACCACAGTGAGTACGGGGATTAAAAATTTAAGACCGGCATACCGTAGCTCGCGCTACGATGCCGAATGTAATGGTCTAATGATGGAAAGGAGGGTGAACTACCGCTTTAAACAGACACTTACCTGCTCCATGGTCCAGCGACGCGGCCGCCCGGACCTCTGCCCATCTCCGGCCGGCGCCTCCATTCATAGTGTGGGCACCAAACCGTGGCAACTTTCAGCTTTACGGCTGGGCACTCACTGCGCTTTGAGTGGACAGGCGATCTCCTGGGACCTGTTACGTGTCCCTGCAGGCCACCTAAGGTGAGAAGAGAAATCGCAGAGGCAGTCCCTGGGCGGAAGTGGGACAAGAAGTCCCACTCCTACCGAAGCCACAACAAAAAAAAAATTACATGGCAAGTGGCATGTAAGGGGGCGAGGAGTGCTTAAAGCAGGTGGAGCTCTGCTTTAAGGACTGTAGTTGAGAAACGCTGCTTTACAGGTTACCAATGTGGAGTTAGAGGTCTGATGCTAGAATTATTGCCCTCGCTATAACGTTCATGGTGATACACTATTTACATAAGCGGGCTGGTACAAATTTGTCTTTGCATGCAAAGGGTGGGGAGGGGATGCTTTAAAAAAAAAATTTGGGATTTTATTTACTTTTTTTTTTTTTTTGCACTGTCACTTTATCTTGATGCATTAAGAAAAAATAAATACCAATCTGTCTGCAGCAGCCTTCCTAATACTTACCGGAGCCCCATCTCTATCCAGCTATGTTTCACAAGAGGCTCGGCTGCCCAGGATCTCCCTCCTGATTGGCTGAGACAGGGGCACCATTGTCTCCCGCTGCTGACACTCATAGTGAATGAGGCGGAGCCAGGCCGTGGCTCTGTGTCTGAATGGACACAGAGCAGTGGCCCAAGTGCTCCAATAGCAAGCTGCTTGCTGTGGGGGCACTTGGCAGGAGGGAAGGGCCAGGAGCACCTGAGGAGGAGGATCAGGGATGCTCCTGTTCAAAACCCTTGCCACAGAGCAGGTAAGTAGAACATGCTTGTAGCTTAAAAAAGGTCTGGTTGAAAGTCTATATAGTATAACCAATGCTTCATTTTCGGCAGCTGGAAAAAAAGATAGATACTGGGGTCATGACTGCAGTTACAGCCATTTGGTATAACCACTGATACCCAAGGACGTACAAGTAGCGGTTAAAGAGTAATGCCACTTTTGTTGAGAAAGTTCTCCTCTGGGTAATCGATGTACATTGCAAGGATTTTGACAAACTTTGTTGCAGATTCCTTTTTGTTATTCTGAAGAAATCCCTGTGTTCCTCTGTGCCCATGTGTACAAGTGAGTCTAATGTGAGTGGTTTCTTATGTACCAGCTGCTGCACCTGCAAAGCTCTAATTAGGAAAGTTGCAGGATCTGCATCCCTTTAGATGTTAATTCCTATTGGGAGTATCTCACCAAAAATTAAATTTTTGTTGCAGGGATGCCTGAAATCTGACTTGAGGTGTGTGTGTGTGTGTGTGTGGTTTTTTTTTTTGGCTGCCCTTTCAGCCAAGTGAATGATGGGTTTCAAAACATGCTTCCTGATTGGCTGGGAGTAGGACCTGTGTTACAATGCTAAATAATCATTCGCACTGGTACGGGAGAGCAGGGCTGCGGATGACAGAGGCACGATTCTGGCTAAAATGAGAATCGCAATTTTTTATTTATTTTTTTGCTTAGAAGATAGATCATGATCATCGTGGCGTAACATCATCTTTCACATTAAAACAAAAATTGGGCTAACTTTACTGTTTCGCTTCCCCTTTTTTTTTTTTATTAATTGAAGTTTATTTTTCCCCCCAAAAAATGCATTGGAAAGACTGCTGAATACAGTGTGACATAAAAGTCTCTGCTAAAGTGTATATATAATGTTTGGGGGTTCCAAGTAATTTTACAGCAAAAATCTTTTTTCTCTAGTCGTCTTCCAGGACAGCCTCTTGAGACCTTGGGCTCCTCCCTCCGGGACAGGAAACACGTACACCCTTTTCTTTAAAGGGCGGTCCTCTAGATCTCCTCCTCAGTTATTGTGTTTCCTGCCAGAAGGGAAGGAGCACGTTTTTTAAGGGACTTTTAAAATGCTGGATTCCCTCTCTGCCTGGTACCCCTCTGCTCCTGCTAGGAAGAGAAAGGTCACCGTTTTTTCACTGCTGTCTAAAGCTCAGAGAGAGTGGGAACCCTTGATGTCGGCATCCCCCCCCGCAGTACCCAGTACCTGTTGCGTTGGTCTCCTTCTGAGGGCACAGCGCGGTACATCAGCTATGGCGGCGGCGAGAGACGCTGGCTGGCCATGCCGCTCTGCACTGCAGATCCTCTTCCGGAGCGGCGCTGAGGGGCGGGACGGATGCGTTCCACAAGGCGGAAGTGCGTCACCGGAACGGCGTCATCAAGGGGCGCTGTCGAAACCTAGTCCCATTCGACTTAAGCGCGGCAGTGGAAGGAAGGCACACGGAGCGGTGTGTTCCATACGCAGCCGAGCTGTTTAAGGACACAGGACCGATGGAGGAAGCGAGGCAGGCTACAGACTCCGGGTCCACCGGCTCCGGCGTCTCCCAGGTAAGGGGGGCTAGGCTGACTCTTCACTTACCTTGGGGGGACATGGTCTGAATTATCTCAGGACCTTTTCTCCCTCCCTGGGCAGGGCCTGTGGTGGAGGGCTCCCCAGCACTTACCTTTTCTGACACACGGGTGGTTGTCAGGGGGCATTGTCTTTTATACTAAAGCATGGTGTTTGTGTTTGATTTTAGATCAAATCTCAGGACAAAACGCCAGCACAAGCCCCTAAAAGAAAGTGCGCTGTATGTGGGGAAAAATTGGGTTCCAGCTGGAAAAAGCCTCTATGTGTAGAGTGCATCTCCAGTCTGGTCAAAGATGACTCTGTGGCAGAATGCCAAAAAGTCTTATCATCTGTAAAAGATGAGCTAGCATCCACTTTCAAGTCTTTCCGGGGAATGATGGATAGGATGCAGATGCCGTCCCCGGTATATAGGACCCCTAGTGCCCCGTCCTTGGCAACTCCGGTCGAAGGGGATGAGCATGAGGAGGAGGAAGCAGGAGGGTCCACTCGGTCCCAGGCTTCCTCTCAGGTAGATTCAGCTTCTGGCTCTGAGCTAGAAGAAGAAGACTCTTCCAGGGGGACTAGATATAGACTGTCTCTAGAAGATGTGGGAGACTTGCTTAAAGCAATATATGAAACCCTAGAGATCCGAGAGGAACAGGTCCAGCTATCTAAGCACGACCAACTTTATCAAGGTAGTGCTGTAAAAACCAGGTGTTTTCCTGTTCATAAGTCGTTGGTGGAAACGATCTTGTTGGAGTGGGAGCAACCAGAAAAAAGACCTTTTTTTGCAGGGAACCTAAAGCGTAGATATCCTTTTGAGGAAGATACTACGCTCCCATGGAACAAAGTTCCAAAGCTAGATGCACCTCTGGCCAGGGTGTCAAAAAGAACTGACCTGGCCTTCGATGACCTTGGAACACTTAAAGATCCAATGGATAAAAGGGGTGACATCATTTTAAAAAGGGCTTGGGACGCTTCCACTATTGCACTTAAGCCAGCGTTGGCGGCTACCTGCGTAGCCAGGAACTTGGAGTGTTGGCTTAATCAACTCCAAGCGCATATCACTGCTGGTACATCCAGGCAGCAGATTTTAAAATCTTTCCCGTTACTCTTGAAGGCGGCTGGCTTCCTAGCCGATGCTTCCTCAGAATCGGTGAAGCTTGCAGCCAGATCTGCAGCGTTGGTCAACGCAGCCAGAAGGTCGGTCTGGTTAAAGACATGGACGGGTGACGCCGCATCAAAATTAAAACTCTGCGGCTTACCTTTTTCTGGCGATCACTTATTTGGTCCGGGTCTCCAGGAGGCACTAGAAAGGACACAAGATAAAAAGAAAACCTTCCCGGAAAGAAAAAAGAAAGAAAATAAACGCTTTTTTCGAGGGTTTAGGCAAAGCCAGAAAGACCGGGATTCACATCCTAAAAAACATTGGGTGGGCCAAAAGGGACGTGGAAGAGGAGGAATCTTGTTTAACCCTCCTCAGGTTCCCCCCAAAACCCAGTGACACTCAGGTCCCTGTGGGAGGAAGATTGGGGGAGTTCCTCTCACAATGGACAGAATTAACAGTCAGTCCGTTTGTACACGACCTCATAGAAAACGGCTACAGGCTGGAATTCTCAGTTCCCCCTCCCCCAATATTTTTGGTCACTCAACCTCCCAGAGACCGGGAGAAGGCAGAGGCCCTGGGTCTCCTTTTAGGGGACCTGTTGGATCAGAGGGTTCTGTTGGAAGTTCCCCAGGAGGAGGAAGGTCAGGGGGTGTATTCACATGTCTTCGTGGTGAAAAAGCCCTCAGGAAAGTACAGACTGATTTTAAACCTTCGTCCCCTCAACAAGTGGGTCCGGTACAAACGGTTCAGAATGGAATCGATATTTTCAGTCACCAGTCTGATCTTCCCAAAGTGTTATATGGCCACCGTGGACTTACGGGACGCATATTTACACATTCCGATCCGTCAGGAATGCCAAAAATTCCTGCGTCTAGCGGTAAGACTGGGTTCTGCTACCAAACATCTGCAATTCAGGGCCCTTCCCTTTGGCCTGTCTTCCTCGCCAAGGATTTTTACCAAAGTCCTAGCAGAAGCCCTGGCACCACTGAGACTCCAAGGAGTAACAATAGTGCCTTACCTAGACGATCTGTTGTTCATAGCCCCGTCTGGTCATCAGTTAGAGAGCGACCTGAAGGTAGCCCTGTCTTTCCTGCGTTCCCTGGGTTGGCTGGTCAACGAAGAAAAATCGCAGATGATACCATCACAGGAGGTGATGTACCTGGGATACAGAATATCCTCAGTAGAAAAGAAGATTTTCCTTCCCCAGGAAAAAATTCTCAAACTAGATCAGGCGGTTGCTTTTCTCCAGACGAATCAGGAGATCAGCATAAGGCAAGTTATGCGAGTTCTGGGTCTGATGTCGGCCTGTTTTCCGGCGGTACCCTGGGCCAGATTTCATTCGCGTCCTCTCCAGGCACATATGCTCAAACTTTGGAGTGGCAGGAAGGAGGATTTGGACCTCACAATACCTATCCCAAAGAGCATTCAAAGAAACCTATGGTGGTGGAGAGCCAGAGAAAACCTGGACAAGGGTCTTCTCTGGGATCCGCCAGTGGCTCTGGTAATGACCACCGATGCCAGCAGGGGGGGTTGGGGCGCCCACCTGGGAGAAGTTTGGACCCAGGGTCAGTGGTCGTCCTCGGAGGTTCTTCGGTCATCGAACCAAAAAGAACTGTTAGCACTTGAAGCCCTGAATGGCTTTTAGAACGGCTATCTAGTGGGTCAGCATCTACAAATCAGGACAGACAACGCTGCCACAGTAGCTTATATAAACAAGCAAGGAGGCACAAGGAGCCCAGCCCTACAGGCAACAGCTACACAGATCTTGATCTGGGCAGAGAAAAATCTGGTACACCTTTCAGCTGTCCACCTAAAGGGCTCACTGAATACCCTGGCAGATTTCCTCAGCAGACAGGTAGTATGTCAGGACGAGTGGTCTCTAGACCAGGAGACTTTCTACCAGATAGTCTCACTCTGGGGACTACCAGAGGTGGACCTGTTCGCAGCAAAGGAGAACAGGAAGGTTACAACATTTTTTTCCATTCACCCACAAGACAAAGCGAAGGGGATAGATGCCTTTTCACATCCTTGGCATTTCAGCCTGGCATACGCATTCCCTCCAGTGAGGTTGATTCCCAGGGTAATCCAAAAATTTCTCAGGGAACCCGCGGATCTGATTCTGATCACGCCTTTCTGGCCCAAGAGGCCATGGTTCGCCAGCCTGTGGAGGCTGGCCCTGTATCCACCTTGGACACTTCCAGAGAAAGTAGATCTACTGTCTATAGGTCCAGTCCTTCATCCTCAAATAAAGAACCTGAAACTAACTGCCTGGTTTCTGAAGAGCAACTATTGAAAGCACGGGGTTTTTCAGATAAAGTGGTCACGACTCTCTTAGGGTGTCGCAAACCGGTAACTAGAGCAATATACTCTAAGGTGTGGAAAAAATTCAATTCCTGGAAGATACAACAAGGAATGAATCATTCTGGCATCCCAGTAGTGCTAGAATTTTTGCAGGCAGGTGCGGACTTAGGCTTATCAGTCAGCACTCTCAAAGTACAGGCGGCTGCCTTAAGTATTTTTTTGGATGTACCTCTTCAACAGGATCGCTTCGTCAAAAACTTTTTCAAAAGTCTGACAAGATCTAATCCAACTAGGATTAGAGCCTGTCCCTCTTGGGATCTGTCCTTGGTACTAAAGGCTCTTACTAACAAACCATTTGAACCGCTGGAAGAGTCTTCTCTGAAACATGTTACCCTTAAGACAGTCTTTCTAGTGGCCATAGCCTCAGCCAGGAGAGTCAGCGATCTTCAGGCCCTCTCTATTAGGGAACCCTTCCTATCTGTATTTGATGATAGGATAATTCTTAGGACGGATCCTAGCTTCCTACCCAAGGTAGCCTCTACCTTTCATAGGACTCAGGACATTGTCCTACCAACCTTGCTTTCCTCTTCAGAAAATGATGAAGGGGAATTTTTGTCCTTATTGGATGTTAAAAGAAGTCTTTTATTTTACTTAGAAGTCACAAAGGAATTTAGACTATGTGACTCACTTTTTGTTAACTTCTCAGGTGCCCGCAAGGGTCACAGAACATCAAAATCCTCTATTGCCAGATGGCTCAGGATGTTGATTGTAGAAGCATATACGTTAGGGGGTAGGGAACCACCTACAGTTAAAGCACATTCTACTCGGGCAGTGGCGGTTTCCTGGGCAGAAAGAGCAGGAGCGTCCCCGGAAGAGATCTGTAAGGCGGCAGCCTGGACATCTTACTCAACCTTTGCAAGACACTACCGGTTGGACCTGCTGTCAGACAAGGATCAGGCCTTCGGACGAAGGGTCCTCCAGACAGTAGTCCCACCCTAAAAACCAGTAAGTTCTTGCTTGTCATCTCAAGAGGCTGTCCTGGAAGACGACTAGAGAAAGACCGGAGTTAGGCTTACCGGTAACTCTGTTTCTAGGAGTCTTCCAGGACAGCCGGAGTTTTTCCCACCCGGTGTCTGTTAAGGAACTGTAATTGTGGTGAAGATATAAAATGATCTAACGATGTGTTAGTAGACTATGTCTTTCAGGATCTTCTGGTATTTCTCGGGCAAACTGAGGAGGAGATCTAGAGGACCGCCCTTTAAAGAAAAGGGTGTACGTGTTTCCTGTCCCGGAGGGAGGAGCCCAAGGTCTCAAGAGGCTGTCCTGGAAGACTCCTAGAAACAGAGTTACCGGTAAGCCTAACTCCGGTCTTTTTTTTTTTTTTTTAACTTAAACAAGTGTCAGAAAAAGATTTGGACTTTAAGTGGTTAAACTTGCTGCATTTACACACAGACCCTTTCACACTTACGGATCCCATGATGATCTGCTCCTTGAATATCCGCTTGCTCAGCGGGGATCTCTCCGTTGATCCCAGCTGAGCCGGCAGATGACAGGGCGATCCCTACGCCCTTCCTCCGATCAAGACGGAAAACATCAGATGTGTTCTGACTTGATCTGAGGAAGGGTGTAAGCATGCAACCCCGAAACGGATGTCATCATCCACATCTTGAATACTTTTTTGGTATGTAACCTTTATGAAGATATTTGAAAAATAAACAATTTTAAGTGCAGCAACTCCTGAACTTTTTTCATATATATGGTCGGTGGGAAGACCTGTTTGCTGGCACTTGTTGTACACCGGGTGTAGTTCTCCCTCTCTCACACTGTTGGCTAGAACGTAATAAGCATCTAATGTGGGACTGGACATTACTGTTGTCTATAAATGTAGATTTAAAACCTTACCATCTTAGTTACCAGTGATAGCAATGAGGTAAATGTAAAATATCTAATACTGTAACTTTACTTGTTTACTTCAGATCTATTTAAACTGCGTGCTGTTTCTCCAAAGATTGGCTACAGAAGCTCGACTAAAGGCTATTGAGGAGCGATGCTCTGTGATCAAGCCATCGCATATCAAAGCTGTGACAAAGGTATAAAACTTTTTTTATTTAAGTTGACTTGAAGATTTACTATGTTATAGGGGACCTTTCTAGTAATGGTTATTGCACCTAAGCAGTACCCTAAAAAAAGTGCCTTTTGTTTTAAAAAATAACAGTGCACTTCCTGGCATGTGAGGGTGTCTAGACAGTTATGTACCTACAGCCTTATAGCTGTTTATCTGTAGAGTGAAATTTAAAGTGGAGTTCCACTCAATAGTGGATGTTCCGCTTATCTGTCTCCTCCCTGCCCCCTTCTGGTGCCACATTTGGCACCTTTCAGGGGGAGGGGGGGAACGGGAACCTATTTTTAATTCAGCCCCCCTGCCTCTGCCGCCAGGCCGATTAGAAAGCGCAGTAGGGTACCGACTGTGAAGATAAAAGGCTTCACTGCAGGTTTCACCTACCAGGAATGGCGGCGGCCGCACCCAACAGCTCTTTCAAAAATCGTCTGGGGTGCCGACATCGTGGGAACCATGGACAGGTAAGTGTCCTAATGTTAAAAAGTTGACAGCTACAGTATTTGTAGCTGCTGACTTTAAATTGTATTTTTTTGGGGGGCATGAACGACACCTCCTTTAAAAGAGGAGGGACGCAACTTCCGAGGGACAGCGCCATCTATGGAAGTGGGGAAGTCAGAGCTCTCTGCTCCTATTCTCATGATCTCCTTTGTCTCTTAACACGTTTTTGTAAAAAAGCCTACTGTCCAGAGATCCATAGCACAAGGTTGGGGGAATGACTAATCCTTTGCCAGAAATATATTTGGGGTCTGTGCATATTTTGGGTAGGGTAGGAAAAGATTAGAGCCCTTGTCTGTTTTTTACTGCTGTCCAGGGCAACATTAGGGAGATATACCCCCACTTTCTGTCCCAAATTCACTAGACAAAAATGAAAATCCAACAGGGGTTATAGCCTTCCCGTACATACTATTTTTTTTTTTTTTTTTTAATAGAATTGCATTTATATTTGCTTTTTAATAGTTTTGAAGCGCTCTTGCATTAAAAAAAGTGCAAGAAAAATGCATCCCTTTAAATTTTCTGTACGTCTTTTCACTGGTCTGTTACGGTGTAACACAACTCCGCACTGAAATGCATTTAAAACGTGGCAAAAATGCATCAAAAAGCGCACTTTATTTTTTGAGTCACATGACTTGTTAAAATAGCGATTGTTTTTCGGTGGCCATTATCGGCACGTTCTATTATTAATTATTAATATTGTGGTCAGTATAGGTAACAGCCTGTTGTGTTGTGCTTTTGTACATGAGTTTGTTTTTTTATTTTTTTATTTTAAAGTAATTGTATATTTATTTTGTAGATGGTCCTGAAAATGTCAAGAGGTTGAAAATCAACTCTGGATTGTAAAATAAGATGCCTCTGGATAACAACATCATCTTGAAAACTGATTTATTTTCTTTACAGTTAATTTTGAATCTTTGGTATCTGTATATGTTTTATTTATGAATAGCCTGCAGTGTAGATGAAATATGCCATAGTCAGCTAAGCAATAATGCACTGTATTTTATTATAAAGGTCTTGGTTTTTATGTATGTTTATGTACAGCAATATGTGTAAATTTTTTAATTAAACATTGTAGTTAACATCAGTTTTGTTTCTTAGGTTGTATGTGCAGTCTAGTATTTGTTTGTACATTCATATATGTAGCGCTGATATCCGAGACAACAGTTTACCTTTTTGTATGTGGCTTTGGTTCACACCAGTGTGGCTTTGAAATCGCAGTACTTCAGTGTGATTTCAAAGCCGCAGATCAATGCGATTTGGATCTACAACTTCCTTTAATGGAAGTCAAAGCAAGTGGCAATGAAATCACAGAAAAGTAGTGCAGGAACCTTTTTCAAAGTTGCTTCAACTTGAGTCGCGACAATTTTTAACATTTCCATTGCAGCAAATAACATGACAATTCGCATTGGTTTGAACAAGGCCTCAGAGTGGCCTAAGGGAGCGAACGATTCTTCTACATACAGGGAATACAGAACTACACAGAATTGCCTGGAATTGGTTCCCTTTAATTCTTACTTGGTATATACTGTGTACAGTATATAGCTGTTTGTTCTGTTTAACCACTTCAGCTTTTATTGATCAGTAGGGCTGCAACTAACGATTATTTTCATAATCGATTAGTTGGCCGATTATTGTTTCGATTAATCGGATAATAGCCTTAAAAAAAAAAAAAAAAGTGGGGTTTTTTTTGGGCCAATTTGTTGTTGGGCAGATTACAAAACACAAATTGCCGCAAAAACACATTACATGCTTTTCTGCAGCTTCTCCATTGAAGTATATTGAACCAAAAAAAACAAAATGGCACCGTTTTGCGTTTAAAAGTCCTTGCCCTTTCCAAATACGCAGCAGCTGAAAAAAAATCATGTATGTGAATGTGTCCTATAGGAAAACATGTAAATGAACTGTAGTGTGTTTCTGCAAAAAGCACCAAAAAACAGATGTGTGACCCCAGGCCTGAGATGTTCGTAACATAATGGGGTTAAAAAACACAAAAATAAGTACAAAAAGAGCAAATAATCGCTACTGTAAGGGGTTAATTTTTTTACTGTGGGACAGTAAAAGTAATATTTACAGTAGCGATTTGCTTTTTTGTACTATAAAGGGCTAATTTTAGTTTTTTTTTAACCCCATTATGTTACTGGCCGATTAATCGATTATGAAAATTGTAATTGATTAATTTCATAATCGATTAGTTGTCGATTAATCGATTAGTTGTTTCGGCCCTATTGATCAGAGCAATTTTTATATTTCTACAGTGGGCCTGGGTTCACACTGATGCAAGTTTACAGCGGGTTTGATGCGTTTAGGAACCGTTAGTTTTGCAGGTCGTGTAAAAAGCAGAGTATTCCATGGCTTTGGTTCACATCTACAGTATGCATTGCAAATTTGGTGCGAGGAGGGGGTTCCTGTGCGTGTTTACTGCAGGTGCGATGCAAATTCCTATGGTACTGTTTGAAATTTTATCTTTTTATATACTTCAATTGAACTTGCTAGAGAAGTAAGCAGTATAGTCTAACTGTAAAGTCTTGCAGCCCTCCACAGAACAAAAGGGTGTTCATATGGCTGAAAGAAAAGAAAGGAGGGCACACCGACCTAGTGCATTACCACTTAAAATTTTATTAAAAACAGAATAAAAAGCTATAGTCCTACTCACAAGGAAAATTGATTAAGCGCTTTTCAGACAGCTGGACTTGGACCTTGCGGCACCTGCCAGTGGAACCTCAAACATCTAGACGGCTGACGTGTTTATGGGGCGTAACTCCTTCTTCAAAGCCTAAATGGTCACTGTATTCTGTTTTTAATAAAATTTTAAGTGGGAATGCACTAGGTCGGTGTGTCCTCCTTTCTTTTCTTTTTAAATTCGCACCTCACACAGGACAAAAAACAGATCAAATTCGCAGTGCATCGAATCACAGTAGTGTGAACCTAGGCTAAAGTGGTATTCAACCCACAAGAAAACCATTGTTCTATTGCAGCGAATCAATTCTCAGGCCTCATGTACACAGCTGCTGGTAAACAGACGTTTAGCAGCAGTTGGGAATTATTTTTTTTTTTTTTTTTCCCAGCTGCCCCTGAACTTTCCTATGTTATCTTATTAGTACATCTACACAGGGCCATTTATAGTCGTTTCTGGGCAGTTGAGTTTAGAAGCATTTTTTAGAAAGCAAAAAAGCGTTCAGGTTGCATGTTCAGAGGCATTTGAAACTCCAAATACCTGCAACAGCTTGTACATTTAGCCGCGTTTTTCGTTTACAGACGTTTTTACATTTTTGACTATTTAAAAAAAACACTTCTGGACGCAAATGTGGCTTGTAAAGGCGGCAAAATGAACGTGTTTAAATGTTAGTTACGATCTGTCAAATTAAATCGTTCAGGAGAGGTTGTTTAATGTCCTGTGTACATTTAAGTGGATGTAAAGCCACTCTCATCCTTTCTAAACTACTGCCATAGTGCTGATCTATAAGGATATAGACGCCTCCTGCATGTATCCTTACCTAACAAATGTCTCCCCTCTGTCTGTTATAAGAACTGAAAAACTGCAGATTCTGTGGGTGGGTCTGTTGTCTGGAGCTCGGTGTGTGTGTGTATAGTCGTGATGTCAGTAGACTCCCCGCCCTCCTCTACACTCCCCATGCATTTTTTTTTCCTGACTATTCCTTACACTAAATTCTGCTATGATCACTAACATCCAGTCAAAATCCAGAAAAGTAACTACATGACTAAAGAAAAGGAGTGGGGGTGGAAATTAAAAAATGCCTGTCTCCAGGCTAGTGCATGAGATATGTAAATAACCTGTCATTCACAGCAAGGGGGAAAAACGGACAAAAGTTTTCTCCCGTTTTTTTTTTTTTTTTTTTTTTTTTTTTAGTGATCTAAAGGGATTGTTTAAAGCTGGATTAACTTTGTGGCAAGACTGGGCACAGATCATAGGAAATCTTTTACTCTACATTGTGACATCAAGAAAAAAAAAATCGGTTTGCATTCACTTTAAGCATTAGATGTGATGGCTGCATTTGTTTTCGTTTTTTGTTTTTTCTTCTTTAGGCCTTCCTTTGTTTCTTTTTGTCCTCCTTTTTTTTGGGGGGGGGGGGGGGTTAGCAGAAAAAAACTGTCCTGCAGATGTAGCAGTTAGCGGCACAAGACAGACTATTTAACACTAGCAAAGGTGCTTATAAGGGTACAGCTTTTATTTATTCATGTAAAACCTTGATACTCCGTTTTTCTCCTTTTAGCATCTGCAGTGTAAGCTGGAGTTTGGCTTCAATTTGTTAGTGTAGCTAAATATGCATCTAAAGCCTGGTACACACGATCATTTTTTTCCGCGGACAAATCGTAGGACTTTTGTCCGAAGGGTGTTGGCCAGGAACTTGTCTTGCATACAAACAGAACACCATTGTTTGCCAACAAACACAAAGCTGTGTGTTTTTTCAGCTCTTAGCGCTGCCCTTTGGGAAACTTCTGCTAATGTTGTGTTTATGGTTAGCATTCTGAGCATGCATGTTTGCACTTTGAATTTTTGTCCGAGGGACTTGTTTACACACAATCGGATAATCCAACAGCACACATTTGTTGTTGGAAAATTTTAAAGCGTGCCATTCAACATTTGTTGGCGGAAAATCCAACAACAATTGTCCGATGGAGCGTACAAACGGTCGGATTTTCGAACAACAGCCTGTCATCGCACAATTCCTGTCAGATAATCCGATTGTGTGCATGGGCCTTTAAACTTCTTTCCCCCCCCAGGCTGGCAATGCGGCTGTCCACAGGTGCTCCCATGTGCTCATCCAGTCTGGGGGCACTCTGATGCAGGAGGTGTGTTACTGGCCAGATCACCAGGTGACAACTGGGTGGTGAAAAAAAGCCCCAAAAAAATATATACAGTTGCCACTATTGGCTGCAATATATAAAATTTGGGGGTTTAATACCACTTTATAGGGCCAGTTCACACCACGTGCAGTCAGTGCGTTTTTGCATTTAAAAATGTATAGTAGGTTAAGTGGTTTCCAATAGCATAGTTCATACCAGTGTGGTTAGCAATTTTTCTGCACTGGAACGTGGTAAAATGCATTGCAGAACGCACATGTCCTTATTTTAAAGTGATTGTAAACATGTCCCTTGTTTTTCAGCTTCCCAGTGAAAGGCTGGCGGGAGGGGGGGGGGGTGTCATTTGGAGAAGAGCACACAAAGTTCCCAGCATAGCTAGAGAACTGACCACGATGTGTTCTTTCTAGTGTGGTCAGTTTTTAATAGAAAACCAGAGGGACTGGCAGGAACATTAGGGATTTCATACAAAGAGAACAGGATACTTTCTCATAAAAGTACATGGTACAGCAGGCACATATCAGAAATATGACGGTTGAGGTAACGAACGCTTTAAGACTTTTCTTTATTTTCGCCTGGTGCTTCAGACAGAACGTCTGTTGTGTTTTTATAAAAAAAAAATGAATTCTGCAAATGTAGCCATTACAAGGATGAGACAAATCATTTACTACTAACGGGGGTGCGTGCCTGTAATGGCCAGCTTATATTAATTTATGTAAAGTCTTTATTCCAAAAGGAACTGCTGTTCCTGCTTATAAAGTATTAGCTGGAGTTTGGCTTCAGTTTTTGTTTTGTGTGTTGTGTTACCAATTTTCACTTCTATCAGTCAAGCGCTATCACACACACACAGTACATCTGCAATATGTTTTGAACTTCTGCCAAGCAATCTCAGCTATTTGATGTAAAAAGTATCGCTCGATTCTATTACAACTAAGTACTGGAGACCCTTCCTTTCCATGTCTAGTTGTATAATCTGTACAAATCTCTGGTCTGGTTTTGTGACATCCTCTAGAGGTGAGAAGTTCCTAAATGCCGCAGAAAGTGACCCTACGTAATGATTGTAAGACAGGACAAGCTCTTGATACTCTGAGCTCAGAAGAAGTGGGTTGAATGATGCTGAGTATCCAACATGGAAGACTAACATTGTTGGATTGGAGATCAGGTAAGTATAGCAGCCAGTGCTTTGGGGGATCCATTTATTTTTTATGTTCATGCTGGACAAATATGAACCATGGCTGGCCGTGTTGGCACCACCTGGCTTCAATCTGAAAATGTTATGGAAATTTGTGGCTAAACTGTTTAATTCGTTAAGGCTGCTACAATGTTTGCAGGAAAGTTGGTTTTTCTTTATAAAAATCAATTTGACCATATTTTTTGTTATGGATAGCCAAAGTATAGAGTAACAGCACCCCCCCAAGATCAGGTTTCCAAGTAGAAGCAGAGAGAGAATGGTGGACTCTACTATCCAGCCAGACTGCAAACAATTTTAAAGGGTAGGTACCTGTGGCTGTACATTAAGTCATCTTGCCCAAACTTTAGCAAATGTCTTTGGACAACCCCCTGTTATATGTACAGTGCCTTGAAAAAGTATTCATACCCTTTAAAATGTTGTCATGTTATCACCGAAACAATGTGATGGGCTAACACAAAGTGGCACATCATTTTGAAGTGGAAGGTAAATGATAAATGGCTTTCACATTTTTTTACAAATTAAATATGTGAAAAGTGTGGCGTGCATTTGTATTCAGCCCCCTTAAGGGCCCTTTCAGACGTGCGGACCGTATGTCAGCATTTTCATCCATCCGTTGCGGATGAAAACGGGACATACATTGGTCCCTATGTGATTGCGGGTGTCAGCGGATGACCATCCGCTGACACCCGGAATCGTCCGCCTCCGCAAAGATCCGATTTTTCGGACAGAAGAAAATCCTATTTTTCTTCCTTCTGCCGGATTGGATGAACACGGACACGCGGTCTGTGTTCATCCGATCCCCCATTGGGGAGAGCGGAGAAAAGACAGGGCGGTACCTGCACAGTGTGCGGGGACCGCCCTGTCAGCTGCCAGCTCAGCGGGGATTTTACGGAGGATCCCCGCTGAGCTTTTGCGGACACACGGAGCGGATTATTACTGATCCGCCCATGTGAAAAGGCCCTTATTATGATTCTGCTAACTAAAATCTAGTGGAATAATTTTGCCTTCAAAATTCACCTAATTAGTAAATGGAGTCCACCTGTGTGTAGTTTAATCTCAGTATAAATACAGCTGTAAGCCCTCATAGTTTTTTTGTTAGAGAACCTTGGTGAACAAACAGCATCATGAAGGCCAAGGAACACACCAGACAGGTCGGGGATAAAGTTGTGGAGATGTTCAACCCTTTCACTGCCAAGTCTGTGTACCATACGAACTTACAGAAGTGCCTGCAGGTGACCAAGTCCGGCATACGGTCCTAATTTCTCCCTCTTTTATAAGTTTATGGTCACTTCAATGACCATAAGCTGATAGCAGATCTGTTCAGCAGACTCTGAACAATTCTATAACACTGATCAGCAGATTACAACCTGCTGATCGGAGTTATCAACCCTAATTGGGACTGGCCACCCATGTTGCTGCTTCTCTGTCCCCTGCCACTCCCTTCCATCTTAAACTGCCCCTCCCCCCCACCCTGACCCCGCAGCCACCATCATTAGCCTGCATCCCTCCTCTGCTGCTTCAGGTGCTGCATGGGCCTTAAGGTACGGACATGTGTCCCCCCCAACTGCCCCCGCACCCCTGATCCATGGCCGATCCGAGTGGCATTTCTCCTTCCCTCCCGCCGCTTGTGTGCAGTGGGGGAGAAGTTGGGGCTTGGGGGGTGGCTAAGTAAACGTGTTTACCAACCCCCCCCCCGAAGCAATGGATATAGGCAGCGATCGCTGCTATATCCACTGACCGCTGTTAATTGTAACTGTGAGTGGGTGGGTTCGGGGTGCAATGCTCTGCGATCCGAGCCCAACCTTTTCCGTGCCAGAGATGGCACTGGTCTGGATTTTTCCAATTCTGGAAGCAATTTTCAAGATACAATGCATTGAAAAAGTATTCAAACCCCTTGCAATGTATTATATTGGTATTTTATGTGATGGACCAACACAAAGTGGCACATAATTGTGAAGTGGAAGGAAAATGATAAAGGATTTTCAATTTTTTTTTTACAAATAAATACGTGAAAAGTGTGGAGTACATTTGTATTCAGCCCCCCTGAGTCAATACTTTGTAGAACCACCTTTTACTGCAATTACAACTGTAAGTCTTTTTGGGGATGTCTCGACCAGCTTTGCACATCTAGAGAGTGAGATTTTTTTTGCAATTTTGTTTTGCAAAATAGCTCAAACTCGTCCGATTGAATGGAGAGCATCTGTGAACAGCAATTTTCAAGTCTTGCCACAGATTCTCAGTTGGATTTAGGTCTGGACTTTGATTTGGCCATTCTAACACATGGATATGCTTTAATCTAAAGTTTCCATTGTAGCTCTGGCTTTATTTTTAGGGTCGTTGTCCTGCTGGAAGGTGAACCTCCGTCCCAGGCTCAATTTTTTTGCAGACTCCAACAGCTTTTCTTCTAAGATTGCCCTGTTTTTGGCTCCATCCATCTTTTCATCAACTCTGACCAGCTTCCCTGTCCCTGCTGAAGAAAAGCATCCCCACAACATGATGCTGCCCCCACTATGTTTCACAGTGGGGATGGTGTGTTCAGGCCAGGGTGATGTGAAATGTTATTTTCCGCCACACATAGCATTTTGCTTTTAGGCCAAAAAGTTTAATTCTGATCTCATTTGACCAGAGCACCTTCTTCCACATGTTTGCTGTGTCCCCCACATGGTTTCTCGCAAACGGGACATCTTATGGCTTTCTTTCAACACTTACTTTCTTCTTGCTACATTTCCATAAAGGCCAGATTTGTGCAGTGCACAACTAATAGTTGTCCTGTAGACAGAATCTCCCACCTGAGCTGTGGATCTCTGCAGCTCCTCCAGAGTTACCATGGGTCTCTTGGCTGCTTCTCTGATTAATGCCTCCCTTTGGCCGACTTTAGGTGGACGGCCAAGTCTTTGTAGGTTTGCAGTTGTTCCATATTTTTGGGTGATGGCTTGAACAGTGCTCCGTGAAATGTCCAAAGCTTGGGATATTTTCTTATAACCTTACCCCACTTTAACCTTTTTGCTGCCAGGCCCTGTGCTCCATTTTGTACACACAGGTGGCCAGACCATTTTTGCAATTTCATTACACTATTCTGTCTGTCTACCTTGCAGACATTAATTTTAGGCAAAAACAAATTTGTTTAGTGACCTTTTAAATGTGTGTTGAAGTCAAAGCTAGCCCTAATACTGATCTGCATACTTGTTCTGGGTCAATGGATCAATTGGTTTTGAAACCCCTGGATTAGGATAACATTCAGGCAGCTATCAATTTTGGAGAGAATTCGGCAATGACAGACAGTGTTTTTCTCTCTGCCCGAGAATACTCTAACTGTAAAGACAACCGACAAATGACCTTACATTTGCTTTCCAGCCACAAAAATAGTTGGCGAATCTTGTGAGTGGTACTTTAGCCATCAAATGTATTCCAAAACCCTGAAGCTAAATACACTTTATTGGTTTGTTTGTTTTTGAAAATAAAAATATATTCTTTATTTGTTAGACTTCATCCTGGAATAAACCATTGTGGTGTCTTTGGATTACCATACAGAAAGTACAATTTGTTCAAGACTGGTGAAGTGATGATGTATTAACAGCACATTGGTATGTGACTGTTCAAATGTCCAACAATCTTATTTACTACTGCAATTTTCCTGTGCTCCACAAACAAACCATTCATGTGCTCCTGTGTTGAATGTCTGTGGTTGATAGCGCCACCGCATCCCTCTGTTATTTAAGTGGGTAAAGTTGTATTGTGGCAAAAGGCAGCTATGGTGTGGTCAGTGGAATGACATGCTTATTTGTCTATTTTAATTCTGGATATTTACTTGTAACAGAGAAGTTAAGTACTGAGTTTGAATGGAAAGTTTTCATGTAGGTCTAGTCATTTTTTAACAGTTATGGACTTGCATAGCGTTCTTCCTTTTCTTAAAGTGGAGGTTCACCCGGAAATAAAGTTTTTTACCCTTCGATTGATGCTCATTTTGTCTAGGGGAATCGGCTAGTTGTTTTAAATCGAAGCTGTACTTACCTTTGTAGAGAGCGATCTTCTCCGCCGCTTCCGGGTATGAGCTGCAGGACTGGGCGTTCCTATTTTGATTGACAGTCTTCCGAGAGGCTTCCGACGGTCGCATCCATCGCGTCACGGTTTTCCGAAAGTAGCCGAACGTCGGTGCGCAGGCGCAGTATAGAGCCGCACCGACATTCGGCTTCTTTCGGCTACTTGTGACGCGATGGATGCGACCGTCGGAAGCGTGTCGGAAGACTGTCAATCAAAATAGGAACGCCCAGTCCCGAAGACCATACCCGGAAGCGGCGGAGAAGATCGCTCTCTAAAACAGTAAGTACAGCTTTGATTTTAAAAATACTAGCCGATTCCCCTAGACAAAATGAGCATCCATCTAAGGGTAACATTTTTTTATGGGTGAACTCCCGCTTTAATAGGCTAGTTAGATATAAAAGACCACCAAATCCCAGTTATATCATTCTAAAAAGAAGTGTAGCTCCAGGTAAACCTCTAAATGTGCAGATAAAATGTTGACTGTTTTAAATGACAAAGGTGAATGGCATTTAGACATGTGCAATTCGTTTTGTTCCGAATTTGTTTTTTAATGAATTTCGACAAATTCGTTCATTCAGAAATGTCCGCATTAACGAAAACCCGTTTAACAAATTTTTTAAAAGGTTTGTAAATTCGAAAATTAAAAAAAAATCGGAAATAATAACTAATAGTAACTTAACTATTACTAACTATTAAATTATAGGTATTGGAATTTCCTTTCAAATTTGGCTGTTAGTAAATATAACGAATATAAATCTCTACAAATTTACGAATTATCTGAAATAACAAATGCCGCGTCTAAACAATCAGAACAAAAAAAAACATTACGAATTTATTAAGTTACAAATTATCTGAAACAACGAATGCCTTATCTAAAGATATGGAACGTAACGAATTATCAATAATAAATAATAATAATATCCTTTTTATTATTATTTATTCTTATTTTTTTTTGTTCTGATTGTTTAGACGCGGCATTTGTTATTTCAGATAATTCGTAAATTTGGAGAAATTGATATTCGTTACATTTACTAACAGCCAAATTTGAAAGGAAATTCCAATACCTATAATTTAATAGTTATTATTAGTTAGTTATTCTTTCAAATTTTTAGATTTTCTTTCTTATTTTCAGATTTTTGAATTTACGAATTGTGATCACAACGAATGGTCTGTTTTTTTTCATTCAGTCAGCAGGCTGAATGAAAAAAAAAAAAAAAAGACCAGGTTCCTCTATCCACACAAATGAGGTGGACAGAGTAACCCCCCCTCCCGGCCATTGTATTTTGTTAACGGGACCGGCTGTGGTCAGAATACACTGATCAGTGGCTATTTCTGCCTTGTGGCTTCACAGCCGGTCCCCTACTGCAGATGCGCGAAGCGCGCCGCATTTTTATAAATGGCCCAGTGACAGAATGGCCCAGTGCACACTTTGGGTGGAGCTCCGCTCTAAAGTGGTTGTAAACCTCAGATATGAAATATGAACAAAGCATCTCCCCCAAAGTGTGCACTCCCCCAAACTAACTGTCATTTCTGTCTGCTGCTTCGCTCCTCTGCTATCGGCATGAGTCAGTTCTGTCAAGTTTTCCTGACACCAAGAGAAAAAAGGATGATGGCAAGGGCACAGTCTGTGATTGACAGCCTCAGCTCTTTTCCTGTGTGAAGAGGGGTGTGTCCCTTCCTCACCGATGTAACTTCAGCTCCCTGCCCCTTGCCTTTCAGAGCTGAGAAATCCTGTGTAAATTCTGCACTTAAGGGAAAGACGTCTGTAGATAAACAGGTACAACTTATATAAGAGGATTTGCTTCATCTCTGTGTATCATCTGAGGCCAGTCACTTCACTGGGTATATGTAAGGTTTTACAACCACTTTAATGCATTCTCTGCATGAGGGTAAAAAATGCCCCACTATTTGTCCTACCTATCCATGTTATCACTTCAGAGCTGTCTCTGGTTCCAGTGTCGCTCCTCTAACTTCCTGCTTTCATACTGAGGGTAGTGTAGCCATAGGTTTCTACCTCTGTCAGTCAAACTCCTGTAAGGAGGGAGTGGGGACGGGGCTTAGCAGCACTGTGTGTGTCTGTGGACACATGCAGCCTGGCTTGGGGCCCAACGGGATTGCACACATGTGGATGCCTCCTTAGTACCTGGTTTGCTACAAGAGGCACCTGAAGGAGGAAGGAGCTGACAGTGCGAGTAATGACTTTCAGAGGAGGAGAAATGTGACCTTTCTGTGCAACTATAGTTGCACAGAGCAGGTAAGTATAACCTGATTGATTGATTTTAATATTTCTTTACAGCGCCACATACACCCAGAAGGGTGTGTCTAAGCGCTGGAAGGAGGTCCGCTGATCTTTTCTGGACCAAAAAGCAATCCAAGAAAGAGAGTGAGAGAAAAAAAAAAGAGACTTCATAGACGAACTGATAGCTCGTGTACGTTAATAAAAGAAAAGCCGTGTAAAATATCAACAATTAAAGACAAACAATAGCAAAAGGGGGTTTAGGGTGAGGAGGACATGGACAGAGGGGAAGAAGGGCCAGGTCAGTTTGATTAGGCGTGGTCAAAATCAACTTGCCTCAAAGAGGAAAGTTTTCAGGGCCTTTCTGAAGGTGATAAGAACGGTAGACTTCCTCAAAGGCAACGGGAGAAGGTTCCAACGCGAGGCGGCTCTGGCTCTGAAAGACCTATTTTTTATTCATTTATTTTTCATTTTGTATCACTTTAGGCCCCTTTCACACTGGAGCGGGGGCGACGTTGGCGGTAAGCGCCGATATTTTTAGCGGCGCTTTACCGTCAATGACGCTGCACTGTTTGGCCGCTAGCGGGGGGTTTTACCCCCCCGCGCTAGCGGGCGAGAAAGGATTAAAAACCACTGCAAAGCGCCTCTGTAGAGGCGCTTTGCTGGCGGTATAGCCGTGGTGCCCCATTGATTTCAATGGGCAGGAGCGGTATACATACTGCTCCTCCACCACTCCTGCTAGCAGGACTTTTTTTTACCGTCCTGCTAGTGCACCGCTCCAGTGTGAAAGCCATCAGGGATTCATTTTTTAGCATTATAGTGCCTGCAAAGTGACCCAGTGTGAAAGGGGTCTTAAGGTTATAACAGAGAATAGTAAAGTAATCAACTTGGCTGTGCAATAAAAGTATATATGTGCATAGCAAGATTGGTTAAACCGTAATCACATTTTTTGGCAGGTATTACAGCAGGCATTCCAAATGAATGCATTGGCATAAATACCCACATCTTTCTTTATCATTATTATTAACAGGAGCAGAAGGATGGCATCATCAGTTTGGTAATACTTCATCATGAGCCAATCAGCAGTCTTGTGTTGAGTTGGTGACCAAGTTATATTTCTTACCCGCAGTGGAAAAAAGTGAGGTCACCAGGAGAGCCAATCAGTGACATCTCCTCACAGGGGAGACCTGTACAGATAATCAGGGCACTGATCATCAGTGCCCTGATGATCAGTGCAGCCCCAACAGTCAGTGCCATCTTAAGAGCATTATAGGCCCCCGGACAATACAGTGCACTGAGGCCCTGTCTACACAATCACTCACAATGGCTGTGTCTGAATGGCACAGTGGCTGTGTTTGAATGGCACACTGGCTGTGTTTGAATGGCACAGTGGCTGTGTTTAAATGGCACAGCAAATTACTTACAGGGTGAGGCCGAGGGCCAGGTCAGGTGCAGTGCAGTTACTCACACTGACAGCAAGGCAGGCTCAGCTCAGTCAGGCAGCTCTTATCAGAAGTGCTCCGCTGTCCGCTCGCTCCCCTCCCTCTGAGCCATGCTGAGTCTGTAAATGTCAGAGGTGGCTGGAGCTTGTTTTCCAGCCGCGGAAGGCGGCGTGTTCTGAATCCTGGGTTGGCCATGGCGCTCTCTGAATGCTGGGGCGGCCACGGCGCTTTCTGAATGCTAGGGCGGCCGTGGCCTCTGATGTCACGGGTTGCTAGGCGCCGGGTGTAGCCGGCGATTCTAGCAACCAGTGCAATCGAGTGAGCGGCGTGCCACAGCTTCGGCGCCCCTTCTCTAAGCCCCCCAGGCAAGTGGGGACCTCGGGCAATTTCCAAGCGTAAAAAGAGAAAAGAGAAAAGAGAAGCAAGAAGAAAGAAGAGAAGCAAAACCTGCGCGTATGTGAAGTGGAAGTGAGGAAGGTAAATATGAGCAACAGACTGCTGCCCCCCTTAAAGCATGTTTTCCAAGAAAAACATAAATAAAACAAATACAAACAAATGGGGGTAGTGGCGCTGTTTGAGTGTTCCCTGTGTGACCAGGGTGTAATCTGGCTATTAAGCCTGTGAGCAATCCTAATGCTAATTGAATGTGGGTGACACAAATAATGTGGTATAGTAAAACTAAGTGGCCACTAGATGGCGATGATAAAGCCTGTGCATTGGCTGTAATAATCAAAGTATTAGTGCAGGTGCACAGGAGGTGTGACCAACTAATTAATAACAAAACATAACATAAAATATTAAGTTGAATATGTACTCAAGCCAATGTGTGAAATAAGTGATTCTAAGCAGTGAAGCAATATAAATCATCCACATATAACGGCAAATGTGATATACTAAATAAACAAAGTAATGTGACAACCATCTGTAGAAAATCAGATTAAAGTCCTTCCAACTTGTGGCAACAAGTAAATGACAACATAAAGCAGTTCATTCAAAGGGTGTCATCTTAGTGGCTTGCTTGGTGAACAGACATAAAACTTCAGGTGCATTCGCTGTGGCTCCGGTGCTCCCCCTTATGCGTCCCCACTCACCAGAGTTGAGCACCCCTACAGGGGTAAACAGCGTAAATAAGATATCCACCAGGTGTTCCACAGCTCAGATCTCTAGGCACTGGATTTCCCGGCGTTCCCTTTAGATTCCACAGTAGAGCAAAGTTGCTGTCTTTATACACCTCCGGAAAAAAGGACAGAGACTCCCATGGTGTAGTATGTTTGAAATAGCACTAGGCTAAAATTTATTGGCGGTGCCAGCAGAAAAAAGGGGGTATCAAATAAAGATGACAAAAATACAAAGAATAGCAGGGGCTCAAAATAAAATACAATACAATAAAAAGTTTAAAAGGTCCAGACTGGTAGGTATCCCAGCCGTAGGATATAAAAACAAGAAAACTGCTGATCCAGCAGTGTTCCCACTGAGCACTTTGCGTCCGGTACTCGTGACTGAGCTGTAGAGCGGCGTGCGCTCCAGGTGCTTTCCAGCTCGTCTCCCGGAAGTGCGTGGGGGTATGCGTGTATCCGCTTGACGATCGTTTCGTCCAATCACGTCTTCTGAAGCGGGTACACGCCTACCTCTACTTCTGATCTATATAGGAGACGTCAGCATGTAACCACCCTCCCATTTAGGGACGTTAGCCAATCGGGATTGGTGCAGGACTCCCTCCGAATTACTGGATTGGTTAAAGGAAAATTTGTAAATAGATGAATTCCCTTGGGTTATAAAAGGTTACCGCGGACTGAGTGATATGGTGCATATGGGGTCAAACCGCCCCTACATTGATACTCATGCAAAACGTGGCTTTGTCTCCTTATACAGTAATTTAAAAACATGGCTATATCTCCTTATACAATGACTTAGAAACAGTGCATAAATGGTAAAGCATATGGATGAGCAATAATAACGCAGGTATTCATAAAATTATAATATTGTGGCTAGAGTTAATTACATAGGCACCCATCATGGGTAGGTGAACCCCAACATATACTACAAAAGTCCACATCCTCAATGGTGCATAAATTCCATTAACCTAGTGTTAGAAAAGGGAGCACTATAGAGGGTGAAGAAGCCCAAGGATGCCATAAAGTGAGTAGTGTAGCTAACATAGCAGGTGGATATGGGGAAAATTAAAATATGATAAATAAGTGGGTACCGCTCCAATGGAAACTCAAAAAACTCAAAAAAGTAAGGGTGAGATACTAGCCACTCCAAAGTAATGGATATGGGGTTGATGGATCCGAAGCCTGGATGTCGTAAATGGTAGGAGAGATATCAAATAGTATTACCCAATGGGTAAAATAATTATAGAATGTGGTCATGAGGAAATTTAAGGTATAAGGTATACGGTAGCTGGTAATGCTACTGTGTGGCACTCTCAAAAGTGTGGCCGGTAGCCTGAATTGGAAAAGTATATGGAAGCATGCCAAAGGTGTACATGTGCCAAAGGTGTACATGTGTCCTAAGGGGTAGGTACCTGTATGTAAGAGGTAACCCATGTCACATAAGTTTCAAGAACTGCTAATCTCCCTGTAATGGGTGTTGTACATCCTACCTCCCTAGTGTAGATAGCCTGGAGGCTGAGGACCTTAGCATAAAACTATATAGTGGTGTGCCCACACAAGTGGAGGTACCATATGAGGGCACACGGCCATTACAATTTCCAAGCGTGCCCATGTGAAAAGACGGCCCTGCCAACAGTGCCTAGCAGTGATGTCAATCTGTGTCCACCAATGATGCCAGTCAGTGCTGCCTTTCAGTGCCCATCAGTGCCGCCTATCTGTGCTCTTCAGTACTGCATTACAGTGCCGCCTATCAGTGCTGCATATTAGTGCCCCCTCATCAGTGCCGTTTCATTAGTGCCCGTCAGTGAAGGAGAAAAAATACTTATTTATGACAAACTAAGAAAAATATGGGCCAGATTCAGATACAAATGTGTATCTTTAGACGGGCGTAGCTGGCTCCTATACGCTACGCCGCCGTAACTTTGTGAGGCAAGTATGGTATTCAGAAAGATTATGCGCCCGAAGTTACGGCGGCGTAGCGTATAAGGGCCGGCGTAAGCCCGCCTAATTCAAAATTGGAAGATGTGGGCGCCGTTCGTGAAGGTATCCCAGTGCGCATGCTCCAAATTACGCCGCAAATAGTCAATGCTTTCGACGTGAACGTAACTTACACAAAACCCTATTTGCGAATGACTTACGCAAACAATGTAAAACGGAAAAAATTTGACGCTGGCCCGACGTCCATACTTAACATTGCGTACGCCTCATATAGCATGGGTAACTATACGCCGGAAAAGCCTTATGTAAACGACGTAAAAAAATGCGCCGCGCGCACGTACGTTTCTTAATCGGCGTATACCTAATTTACATATTCTGCGCGTAAATATACGGAAGCGCCACCTAGCGTCCAGCGTAAATATGCAACTAAGATACGACGGCGTAAGAGACTTACGCCGGTCGGATCTTAGGGAAATCTATGCGTAACTGATACTAAGAATCAGGTGCATAGATACGACCCCGCACACTCAGAGTTACGACGGCGTATCTGGAGATATGCCGTCGTAACTCGTTTCTGATTCCGGGCCTATGTTTTTTTTTTTTTTTAATTTTTCGGTTCTTTTTTTTTTTTTTTTTTTAACAGTGGTGATTAAATAGCACTAAAAACAAAGCTCTATTTGTTGGGAAAAGATTCAACATGTTTTATTTGGATGCAGTGTTGCATGACCGCGCAATTGTTATTCAAAGTGTGATAGCACTGAAAGCTGAAAATTGACCTGGGTAGTAAGGCGGTAAAAGTGTCCGGTATTGAAGCAGTTATGGAAAAGGTACTTCCAACTTTGGACTTTGTAATGGTCATGGCAGGTAAGTGAACCTTGTTCTGGTGACAAAACCTTGATGATCTATACCAGGGATATGCAATTAGTGGACCTCCAGCTGTTGCGGAACTACAATTCCCATGAGGCATATCAAGACTCTGACAGCCACAAGCATGACACCCAGCGGCAGAGGCATGATGGGACTTGTAGTTTTGTAACAGCTGGAGGTCCGCTAATTGCATATCCCCGATCTATACTGTAAGTTCACATGTGCATTCATAGAAGATCTTCTATGGCAAATAAAAGAAATAGTTTGCGTCAACAACTTCATGTTCGCATAGCAACTCCCTGAGAATAACAAGAAATATGAGATCACCTGGAAGTGCTGTGACCCTCTTTTGTCACCTAAATGCTTCTTGACGTTTGATAACAGAAAACGTAGCAAACAGAACACTTAGAAAGAAGAAGCCCATTGTCTACCCGAAACTATGCTTTGATGTAACCACCTGGCTCAACAAGGTAAACAATAACAACATCCAAAATTAGGACATATTTTGACTGGTAGGTCTCCTAAGATGAATTGTGTTTGAATTGAGAACTTGTGATAATCCAATAGCTGATGTCGGGGCTTTTTGGCCTTATGCAATCAAGGTAATTAAATCTTTCTAGGCAAAGATGGAAAGCATTATGCAATTTGGCACGCTGCCTATGTTTGGTAAAAATGTGACATGTTTCTAAATTTGGGTATTGTACCTAATGGAAAAAACATAAGCACAATTTAATAGTTCCCATGCAGCCAGTAGTGGTTAGCTTTACAGCGGTGTTAATTGAAGCCCTTGAAGGTCAAAGGCTGTCTAAAAATATGAGCTCTAGGTTCAAACTATTTGATTTGTTTTACTGTATCCAGTTTCCAGGGATCTGATGTTAAAAAATGACATAGTTAATCAAACCTAAAGTATACTTTATGTAATTTAAAGTGCACATAATGATAATTCAGTGTAATGTTGTCAAATGACATGAGGCAGGGCATTCAGACAGACTAAACATGCCTTTTAATAAATCGTATATGGACTGTATTTGATGTATAGGGAAAGCTACTTAAAATAGTGATGGAAAAAATATTACCTTGGAAGAATTAAATGAGTTTGCATGAAGCATATATAACCACAATGTATCTATGGTATTTAGTTATTATAATGTATGATAACAGCGCTTTGTTTAACTACCTCATCATACATTTATGTTAAGAGTCTAAAGTAGACATGCGCATTCGTTTTCGTCCGAATGCATTTTAGTCTGAATTTCGGGTATTTTCGTTATGGTTTTAACAAACGAAAACGAACGCGCAGAATCTGTAATCCGAAAGATCTGACATAAAAAAATGCTTTATTTTCGTTTTCTTTGCTACAACAGTTTGATATAGATAGGAGATTCGACATGACGCTGACAATAGCAATCTGTGTCTATCGAACCTGAGGTCGAATGTGTCTAACCTTAACTCTATTAGTCCAAGATTATTCTACATAGAGAGGGAAGATTCGACTTTAAAGAGACAGTGTTGGGGTAGACCATTCGACATGAATGACGAAGATTCGACGAAGCAGCGAAAAACATACAAGTGCCAAATCTGTCATTGAAGGCTTATGGTGTCTGTCGAAAGTTCTAAGAAGATTCGACAAGCAGCTAAACTGTACGACGCCGCAATCGTACATTTCCGGTCAAATGCTCGGCTATAGAAGAATTCAAATGTTGGTTGACTAGTAATAATAATTATTAAATATAATTATTACTAGTGTCATACAACATTAGAATTCTTCTATAGCTTGTAGCGGAACATTTGACCGGAAATGTATGATTACGGCGTCGTACAGTTCTTAAAACATTCAACAGACACCATAAGCCTTCAATGACAGATTCGACCTTAATTCATTTGGATTTTCAGACAAATGCATTTTATAACGAAACTAAATAAATAAAAACGAATTTCGGGAGTAACTAAATACATTTATTTTTCGGAACCAAACGAAATTCCGAAACAAAATATTTCAGTGTGCACATGTCTAGTTTAAAGTGGTTTACCATGTTATGGCTGCAGCTGTCAGCCATATCCCAGTATTGTTTTTTAAAGCTGGCGATTCTCTTTCTGATAAAAGCAATTCAAGTGGCTCACTGGATCACCTTTAGAAGCAGTGAGAAGAGTGACCCCCCCCCCCCACCCATTACTCGCAGGTTTTTTCCTTATTCTAGTGTTAGATCTCCTCTGTATCTCTAAACTGGTAACCTGTTAAACTTTTAAAAGCGTCGCCTATGGAGATTTTTAACTATCATAGTTTGTCACTGTTTCAGTTTACTTGGTATATCATCATCTTTTATATGTTACCAAAAAATTTACTTTTTTTGTCCAAAAAAATTGCGTTTGAAAAACTGCTGCACAAATTTCGTGACATAAAAAATTGCAAGAACCACCATTTTATTCTCTAGGTTCTCTGATAAAAAAATATACAATGTTTGGGGGTTCTAAGTAATTTTGGAGCAGAAAATACTGATTAAGTCCCGGTTCACAAGCAAAGCTTGAACCAGAGCAATTCCTGTGTGGGTTCCTGCATCGCATCACACTCACAGAGAGTTCACACTGCTCTCTGTGAACCACTGCGGGTGTTAATGTAAAGTTAACCACTTCAGCCCTGGACCATTTAGCTCGTCCTTTGGGGGAGAGAATGGTGTCCTCATCCTCCGGGGGGAGAGAATGGTGTCCTCGTCCTCCGGGGGAGAGAATGGTGTCCTCGTCCTCCAGGGGAGAGAATGGTGTCCTCGTCCTCCGGGGGGGAGAATGGTGTCCTTGTCCTCCGGGGGGGAGAATGGTGTCCTCGTCCTCCGGGGGGGGAGAATGGTGTCCTCGTCCTCCGGGGGAGAGAATGGTGTCCCCTACCTCTGGGGAGAGAAGGGTGTCTGTCCCCGTCCTAAGGGGAGAAGTGTGGCACCCTTTCCTCCTCCAACCACCCAAGGATCAGCTCTTCCAATTTTGGCCAACACTGGGGCCCATCTCCTTCTCCTTCAAACAGCCAGGGGACCACTCCTTCTCTGCCAACCACCCAGGTTCTCTCTCCTTCTCCCCCGGCCACCCAGGGGCCCTCTTCTTCACTAAATGGCCACCCAGGGGCCCTCTCCTCCTTCAAACACCCAGGGGCCCTCTCCTCCTCCAAACACCTAGGTGCCGTCTCCTTCTCCCACATCCACCCAGGGGCCCTCTCCTTCTCCCTAAGCCACCAGTGACCCCAAAGCGGGTCATACATGCGCTCTGCCCTCCTGTGACCTGGTACCCACCGTCCTGGGATGCCATGATGATGGTGTACAATTCTCCAGTGTGAGGGCTATAGGTAAACTTGCACTCAGCTTCTTTGGCCCGATTGGAGGAAAAGCAGCGGAAGCAATCCTTGACCCCAGCACTTGACAGAGATCAAAGACCAGTGGTGGCCCCTTCATGGTTGCATGGTGGGCCCACAATGCATGGGCACCGCCCCATCACCTCTGCTGCCCTCCCTATTCATGTGCCTAGCCCCTTTGAGGACGCCGGACACATGAAATACTATGGCGGGGATAGGCGGGTGTGTATTTTAAAGCACGTGATTAGAGCCAGAGGCTATTTTCACACTAAAATTCCTCCTTGCCAATCAGCAGGCAGGTCAGTAAAACATGTCTCCCGATTGGCCAAAGCTTTAGGCGATCCTATTGGATGCCTAACGGTTTGGCGGAAAAGGAGACATGGGGGAGGAAGCCTGAGGACCTGAGCGGACACAGGAGCCACAGCCACCGCTACAGAAGAGGGGGAGGAAGTGCCGTCATTTGATAAGTGTCACCACACCCGGTCCCCCCCCCCCCGTGGGGGGGAGGTTTGTTTGGGATTAGTGAAGTGACAGCCGGGGGATGCGCCTGACTGCATTTGATGGGCAGAAGTGGCTGCATATGATGGGCACAAGTGGCTCCATTTGATTGGCACAAGTGGCTGTGTATGACGGGCACAAGTGGCTGCAAATAGTGGGCACAATGGCTGTGTACGATGGGCACAAGTGCCTGCAAATGGTGAGCACAATTGCTGCGTATGATGGGCACAAGTGGCTGCAAATGGCGGGCACACTGGCTGCGTATGATGGGCACAAGTGGCTGCATATGGTGGGCACACTGGCTGCGTATGACGGGCACAAGTGGCTGCAAATGGTGGGCACACTGGCTGGGTATGACGGCACAAGTGGCTGCAAATGGTGGGCACACTGGCTGCGTATGACGGGCACAAGTGGCTGCAAAATGGTGGGCACAATTGCTGCGTATGAAGGGCACAAGTGGCTGTGTATGGTGGGCACACTGGCTGTGTATGACGGGCACAAGTGGCTGCATATGGTGGGCACACTGGCTGCGTATGATGGGCACACTGGCTGCGTATGATGGGCACAAGTGGCTGCATATGGTGGGCACAATTGCTGCGTATGACGGGCACAAGTGGCTGTGTATGGCGGGCACACCGGCTGCATATGATGGGCACAAGTGGCTGCATATGGTGGGCACACTGGCTGCGTATGATGGGCACAAGTGGCTGCATATGGTGGGAACACTGGCTGCGTATGACGGGCACAAGTGGCTGCATATGGTGGGCACACTGGCTGCGTATGACGGGCACAAGTGGCTGCATATGGTGGGCACACTGGCTGCGTATGACGGGCACAAGTGGCTGCAAATGGTGGGCACAATTGCTGCGTATGACGGGCACAAGTGGCTGCATATGGCAGGCACAAGTGGCTGTGTATGGCGGGGACAAGTGGCTGTGTATGATGGGCACAATTGCTGCGTATAACGGGCACAAGTGGCTGCAAATAGTGAGCACAATGGCTGTGTATGACGGGCACAAGTGGCTGCAAATGGTGGACACAATTGCTGCGTATGATGGGCACAAGTGGCTTCAAATGGTGGGCACAATTGCTGCAAATGGTGGGCACACTGGCTGCGTATGACAGGCACAAGTGGCTGCAAATGGTGGGCACAATTTCTGCGTATGACAGGCACAAGTGGCTGCATATGGTGGGCACGCTGGTTGCGTATGACGGACACAAGTGGCTGCATATGTTGGCACACTGGCTGCGTATGATGGGCAAAAGTGACTGCATATGGTGAGCACAATTGCTGCGCATGACGGGCACAAGTGGCTGCATATAGTGGACACACTGGCTGCGTATGACAGGCACAAGTGGCTGCAAATGGTGGGCACAATTTCTGCGTATGACAGGCACAAGTGGCTGCATATGATGGGCACGCTGTTTGCGTATGACGGACACAAGTGGCTGCATATGGTGGGCACACCGGCTGCATATGATGGGCACAAGTGGCTGCATATGGTGGGCACACTGGCTGCGTATGATGGGCATAATGGCTGCATTTGACGGGCACAGTGAGGCTGCAATTGCTCCCCCCAATTTTTGAGCACCAGCCGCCACTGTTACAGACACTGCTATAGAATTTTCCTTGACCTCCTGTATACCGTGTTTCCCCGAAAATAAGACCTATCCCGAAAATAAGACCTAGCGTTATTTTCCAGGAGGGCTGCAATATAAGCCCTACCCCAAAAATAATCCCTAGTTTAAAATGCTTGTAAAATCTTATAATACACTCTATTACAGTATTATATAATGTACAATGTGTGTGTTTCTGTAATAAAATTACAGGAAAGAGCCCTGGCAGATCACAAAAGTGCAGAGCGGCGCTATAACGAAGGTATTTGGCACAATTATATTACAGAAACACACATTTTACATTATATAATACTGTAATAGAGTGGATTATAGGATTTTACAAGCATTTTAACTCAGTTCACACTGAAGATTCCTGTCAAGCAGAGAGAGAGAAGACAGCACATTTCATGGTAAGACCTACCCCCAAAATAAGCCCTACTGTGTCTTTTGTTGCCAAAATTAATATAAGACCCGGGCTTATTTTCGGGGAAACACGGTATGTTGACCAGACCAAAATGAGGGACAAATAAGGAGGAAAGAGGGACAGGGGGACTTTGTTCCGAATGAGGGACAGGCCCTCAAAATCAGGGACAGTTGGGAGCTATGATTTCTGTGCAGTTATTGAACACACTGCAAAACACTATCAATCGTAATTTTATACTTGGAGCTCATTCACACAGAAAGCCAGGGTGCAGTAAAAGCAAGCAATTGAGCCTTGGTTTTGCTGCCACCCAACCATCTGCCCAAACATGGCATGCAGCCAGTGTGAGGGCTGTACACAGTGCCGGGACAAGGTCATCTAGAGCCCAGGGCAAACATGCCAAACTGTGCCCCCCCCCCCCCAAGATATATGAACATTACGTGTCAGCATGCTTTACCCTCTAAGCATAAAGTCCCGCTCTTCCCAGGACAAATCTTCTCCTCTGCTGAAATACCCCCTCCTAGCACAAATCTTTGCTCCCCCTCCTAACTCAAATCCTCTCTCTCTTTAAATCTCCCCAAGCACAAATCCCCCCCCCCCAAAAAAAAATCACTCCTCCTTTCACAGTTCCTCTAGCCCTCAAATTTCCCCTTTGAGCAGGGCCATCTTTAAAGCGGGGGTTCACCCTTAGAGGGCACTTTTTCCCCTTAGCTTCCTGCTCGTTTTCTCTAGGGGAATCGGCTATTTGTATTAAAATATGTGCAGTACTTACCCGTTTTCGAGCTGCATCTTCTTCCGTCGCTTCTGGGTATGGGCTTCGGGAATGGGCGTTCCTTCTTGATTGACAGTCTTCCGAGAGGCTTCCGACGGTCGCATCCATCGCGTCACGATTTTCCGAAAGAAGCCGAACGTCGGTGCGCAGGCGCAGTATAGAGCCGCACCGACGTTCGGCTTCTTTCGGCTACGAGTGACGCGATGGATGCGACCGTCGGAAGCCTCTCGGAAGAATGTCAATCAAGAAGGAACGCCCGCTCCCGAAGACCCATACGCGGAAGCGACAGAAGAAGATGCAGCTCGAAAACGGGTAAGTACGGCTCATATTTTAATACAAATAGCCGATTCCCCTAGACCGAACGAGCAGGAATCTAGGGGAAGAAACATTTTTTTTTTAGAAATGGGTGAACTCCCGCTTTAAGGCAGGGCAAAAGAAGCAGCCCGAGCCCAGTCGTTGTGAGACCCAAAGAAGCTGCCCCTTGAGCCCGCGCTGCCTGCAAATAGTTGATCAGTAAAGTCGGGTGGGCCCAAAAAATTTTTGCCCAGGGTCCAATCAATATTAAAGAGCCCTGCCTCCAAGTATACATACTCTCCACCCACTCCAAATCCCCCCCCCCCCCAGCACAAATCCCCCCAGCAGTAATACACCCCATTCATCCCTACTAGCACAAATCCCCCCCAATAAAAAAAGATTCCCCTCCAACCTTTACCATACCAGCACAAACACCTCAATTCCCCTGTCTCAACACAAATCACCTTTCCTAACACCCCCCCCCCCAAATTTCCCCACTCAATCCCCTCACCTCACATGATACCACAGTGCCCAGGGTAGCTGTCCCTCCTGCCCACCCCTGGCTGTACACATACCATGATGTTTTGCTTTGCAGGTGCAGCAAAAATAAAAATGTAATGTTGCATTTGATATTGCTGACAAATACGTGCAAGGCACACTGCTACAGCCCAGAGTTAAAACAGGTGGTGAGGTGGCACTGCCTAGCAAACCCCCTCTGAAAAGTGATTAATTACAGATTGATTTTCAAGAGCTGCCACACATATGTATAAGTCCTAACTGTTTTATCCATTAGTAAACAGTTTTTTCGGCTCTTTTAATAGCTGCGGATGAATTTGGGCAGCTTTAAATGCATTGACACCATCTGAGAAGTCTGCTCAACATAAATGAACCAACAATCATATATTATTTAAAAATATCCAATTTTTACAGGTGCTGGAGAGGATGGTACACAGGTAAAACCCATAATAATTTCAATATAATACTGGCAGGGAAAATGTCCAGTTTCTAGTAGTAGATACAAATCTATGTGCCCTTGCACTCTCCCTTTATTTTTCTATGATGAACATTTTGCTAGATTTTTTTTTTTATTCTATTTGGATAACAGCCGATATTTACAATTTTCCTAGCAAGACAGACATAACAATGATTTATGAAAATAAATAGCATATCATCTGCTATGTTCTTTTCCCTTAGTCGTTCTCTCCATTGCAATATTAGATTCGCCACAAGAATTCTGTATTTTTTTTATAATTTCATGCTTAACAGATACATAGCTGGGCTATTTGGTTATAGTATAAAGGAATCTGTAGAAACAATTCTGCACACTCTATATTGACTTAAAGGTAGACCCTATATCAGCGACCCTAAAGCGGTATTAAACCTAAAACCAAAAATGTATTACCGTATATTGCTTACCAATTATTAGATGTTGTGGCTGCATCAGTTTTCATTCTCTTTGGCTTTTCCCCCCTCTTTTTTTACCAGGTAATCTTGCCAGTAACACATGTCCTGTATTACAGTGTCTCAACTCTGGATGAATGAGAACAGGAGGCACAGCATACAGCAGCATTGTCAGTCTTGGGGGTGGTTAGTATTAAATATAGCAGATATAAATACACTAAACAAATTGAAGCCAAACCCCAGCTCACACTTTATGATCAGTTACAACAAACATGTTTTTCCCTGTGCGATAAAGGTCCACCGGACACGGCCGATTACATATCACTGTACTGGCCTGCTGCCGGTACCATGTGATCGCTGTTGCCGATCACAGCAGATCACATGACAATTGTACACAATTAATGGCTGTGTTTCATGGCATTCATTGTGTATTACTGTGATGAGCTCTGTGACTGGTCACAGTCATCCCATGGTACAGACAGGGCCAATTACAGCCCATCTGTACCATGTGATTAGATGTGGCCAATCATAGCTAATCACAATAGTACACACTGAATGAATAGTTTTCATTAAAAAAAAATAATGGATGCTTATAACTTTAAAAACCACAGTTAAAAGCAATCATAGAAAAAAAAACAATATATATATATATATATATATATATATATATATATATATATATATATATATATATATATATATATATATATATATATATATATATATATATATATATATAAATAAAAATTAAAAATGATTATTATTATTTATTTATTTTTACATACTGTCACCAGTCAGTTTCCCTGATCATCTCCAGACCAGTTATATGATGATGCTGTACTGCATTTGTGAAATTATGTAAAAAAAAATTAATTGTGAAAATTACTTTTTTTTTTTTTTTTTGGACTGTCTACTTTCCAAAAATGGGTCATTTGGGGGATCGAAATAACTAAACACAATAATGTCTAAACCACTGGCAACAAAAGTAGGTACACCCTTAAGTGAAAATGTCCAAATTGAGCCCAATTAGCCATTTTCCCTCCCTGGTGTCATGTGACTCCTTAATGTTACAAGGTCTCAGATGTGAATGGGGAGCAGTTGTGTTAAATTTGGTGTTATCAGTCTCACACTCTCATCCTGGTCACTGGAAGTTCAACATGACACCTCATGGCAAAGGACTCTCTGAGGATCTGAAAAAAAGAATTGTTTCTCTACATAAAGATGGCCTAGGCTATACAGAGATTGCCAAGACCCTGAAAATGAGATGCAGCACAGTGGCCAAGACCATGCAGCTGTTTAACAGGACAGGTTAAACTCAGAACAGGTCTCTATATGGTCAACCAAAGAAGTTGAGTGCACGTGCTCAGCATCATATACAGAGGTTGTCTTTGGGAAATAGACATATGAGTACTGCCAGCATTGCTGCAGAGTTTGAATGGGTGGGGGAGTCAGCCTGTCAGTGTTCAGACCAAATGCCGCACACTGCATCAAATTGGTCTGCATGGCTGTCATCCCAGAAGGAAGCCTCTTCTAAAGATGATGCACAAGAAAGCCCGCAAATAGTTTCCTGAAGACAAGTAGACTAAGGACATGGATTACTGGAACCATGTCTTGTGGTCTAATGAGACCAAGATAAACTTATTTGGTTCAGATGGTGTCAAGCGTGTTTGACGGCAACCAGGTGAGGAGTACAAAGACAAGTGTGTCTTTCCTACAGTCATGCATGATGGTGGGAGTGTCATGGTCTGGGGCTGCATGAGTGCTGCCGGCACTGGGGAGCTACAGTTCATTGAGGGAACCATGAATGCCAAATTGTACTGGACATACTGAAGCAGAGCATGATCCCCTCCCTTCGGAGACCGGGACGCAGGGCAGTATTCCAACATAACGACCCAAAAATACACCTCAAAGATGACCACTGCCTGGCTACAGAAGCTGAGGGTAAAGGTGATGGACTGGCCAAGCATGTCTCCAGACCTAAACCCTATTGAGCATCTGTGGGGCATTCTCAAATGGAAGGTGGAGGAGCGCAAGGTCTCTAACATACTCCATGTCATCATGGAGGAGTGGAAGAGGAGTGCAGTGGCAACCTGTGAAGCTCTGGTGAACTCCATGCCCAAGAGGGTTAAGGCAGTGCTGGAAAATAATGGTGGCCACACAAAATATTGACACTTTGGGCCAAATTTTGACATTTTCACTCAGGGGTGTACTCACTTTTGTTGTCAGCGGTTTAGACATTAATACACAGAGAACAATTTCTCCTGTGCACGAGAGGATAATCCAAAAAAGTCAATTGTCCATACAGGAGATGCCAACAACGGAGACACTGGCCTTGCTGCCCTTTAGGGATGGGGGTGTCCTGGTGGCAAACAAGAGAAAAGAGAACAAAGGCGCACCAGCCTAGTGTATTACCATTAAAATATTCTAATAAATTAAAATATATATACAAGGCCTACTCACAAGTGTAGTAGAAGAAATCGCATTTAAGCTTAATCGACATAAGCTGCAGTGAGAAGACCTCGAGCCACACTCCGATCGGTCATGGAGAAAGTGAAAGGGGTCACCGCCGGCTGTATATAAGGGAGGTTTATCGAGGGGTGTCTTCACTGCTGGGCTCTGATGAAGAGGCTTAGGCCGCGTACACACGGTCGGTCAAAACCAATGAAAACGGACTGAAGGACCTTTTCATCAGTCCAAACTGATCGTGTGTGGGCCCCATTGGTCAGTTAACGTTCGGTCAAAAAATGTAGAACTTGCTTTAAAATTTGACCGATGGACTGATAACCGATAGGTCAAAACCGATGGTTAGTATGCAAAAGCATCGGTTAAAAACCCGCGCATGCTCAGAATCAAGTCGACGCATGCTTGGAAGCATTGAACTTTGTTTTTTTCAGCACGTCGTTGTGTTTTACGTCACCGCGTTCTGACACGATCGTTTTTTTAACTGATGGTGTGTAGGCACATCAGACCATCAGTCAGCTTCATCGGTTAACCGATGAGAACGGTCCTTCGGATCGTTCTCATCGGATGGACCGATCATGTGTACGTGGCTTTAGAGCTTCGAAACGCGTCAGCCGGCGGTGACCCCTTTCACTTTCTCCATGACTGATCGGAGTGTGGCTCGAGGTCTTCTCACTGCAGCTTATGTCGATTAAGCTTAAATGCGATTTCTTCTACTACACTTGTGAGTAGGCCTTGTATATATATTTTAATCTATTAAAATCTTTTAACGGTAATACACTAGGCTGGTGCGCCTTTGTTCTCTATTCTCTTGTTTAGACATTAACCACTTGCTTACTGGGCACTTAAACCCCCTTCGTTCCCGGAGCAATTTTCAGCTTTCAGCGCTCTCACACTTTGAATGTTAATTACTCAGTCATACAACATTGTATCCAAATGAATTTTTTGTCCTTTTTTCATACAAACAGAGCTTTCTTTTGGTGGTATTTGATCACCTCTGGACTTTTTATTTTTTGCGCTATAAATGAAAAAAGGCGGAAAATTTTGAAAAAAAATGATTTTTTCTTAGTTTATGCGATAAAATTTAGCAAAATATTAATTTTTCTTCATACATTTCGGCCACAATTTATACTGCTACATGTCTTTGGTAAAAATAACCCAAATTGGTGGATATTATTTGCTCTTTGTGAAAGTTAGAGAGTCTACAAGCTATGGTGCAAAATTATCACACCTGTTCTATCGGTGCCTATCTCATTTCTTGGGGCCCTGAACATGCCAGGAAAGTACAAATACCCCCCAAATGACCCCTTTTTAGAAAGTAGACATTCCAAGGTATTTAGTAAGATGCATGATGAGGTTTTTGATGTTGTAATTTTTTCCCACAATTCTTTGCAAAATGAATATTTTTTTATTTATTTTTTCCCCCTCACAAAATTGTCATTGTAATAGGTTATTTCTCTCACATGGCATGTGTATACCACAAATGACACCCGAAAATACATTCTGCTACTCCTCCTGAGTATGGCGATACCACATATGTGGGACTTTTTCACAGCCTGGCCACATACAGAGCCCCAAAATGCAGGGAGCACCATCAGGTGTTCTAGGAGCATAAATTACACATCTAACTTGTTGACTACCTATTACACTTTTGAAGGCCCTGGAGCACCTGGACAATGGAAATGCCCACAAAGTGACCCCATTTTGGAAAGCTAACACCCCAACGTATAATCTATGAGGCATAATGAGTCTTTTGAACGATTCATTTTTTTCCAAACGTTTTTGGAAAATGTGGAAAAAAAATGAAAACGCAATTTTTTTATGCAAAGTTGTCCATTTATAAGATATTGCCAACACATAGCCTGTACATAGAAAAAATTACACCCCAAAATACATTCTGCTACTCCTTCTGAGTATGGCGATACCACATGTGTTGGACTTTTTCACAGCCTGACCACATACAGAGGCCCAACATGCAAGGAACACCAACAGGTGTTCTAGGGACACATAGCATGCACATGACAAGAATTACACCCCAAAATACATTATGCTAAGCAAAGGGTAAACAAAAAAATGCAGGCAGAAGGCAGAAGTAGGGCCTCGTTCAGGACAGAATGGGGACAGGGGTAGAGGCTTCTCCCACCCAAATCTCTTTGAAGCCTCCGGGCAACCAGACCCTAATCTAGAATGAGAAAACAAACAATAGTTTTTTTCATCCAGAAAAACAATTCTGGAGCCCCTCACATATGCGAGACCCCTGTGCTATGAATCCCACTAGTCCACTGGCAGGGTAAAAGATCAGTTCAAGAGGCAGGCAAAAAGAATGGTCAAACAGTCCAAGGTCAGTTCCAGATCAGGCAGAGGTATAAACAGAATCGGTAGGCATAAGCGTGGTCAAATAACAGTCCAGGGTCAGTTCCATATCAGGCAGAGGTATAAACAGAATCGGTAGGCATAAGCGTGGTCAAATAACAGTCCAGGGTCAGTTCCAGATCAGGCAGAGGTATAAACAAAATCGGTAGGCAGAATCGTGGTCAAATAACAAGCCAGGGTCATAAGCAGAGGTATAAGGGGTGTGAAGGTAAATGGCAGGAAGGGACTAATAATTTAGTGAGGAATGGTAGATGCGGAAACAGTCAACTACGCAGAGGCCTGGTTGGGAAGGGCATTGGGCACAATAATAAGTGGTGTCTCTTCTCACTCCTCCTTTGGAGCACACCCGGCATTTCTTTTGGCGTCTTTGGCCTGTTGGTCTGGGAGGGACTCTATCTGCAAAGTGGCGCTCGTAAAGTCGGCTAACCACATCGGATCGAATGTTTGCTGGTGGGTTGCTGGGGTATAAAAGGGCCTGGAAGTAAAGGTAGGATTTGGGTCTTGGAGTGGATTTCCGATATAATACATAGGTATTGTACATGGCCAAATTGAATAAGTAAATGGAAACTTTCTTGTACCACTGGTATGATCTTCTTGTGGAAAGGTAGGGTTTCCAGCATCTGGTCGTTCAAGTTCACACCCCCCATGAACTTATTGTAATCTTGAATACATTTTGGTTTCCGGATTTGCCCATTCCTCCTCCTGATCGTAACAAATGTGTTGTTGTGGATGGTAGAAAGAACGTACACATCCCTTTTGTCCCTCCATTTCACGGCCAGAACTTCCTTATTGCGTACACTCGCCGTCTCCCCTTTATTTAATTTTTTGGTGACAAGGCTTTGAGGAAAGCCCTTCCGGTTCGACCGTACGGTGCCGCATGCTGGTGTCTTCTTTCTATACAGGTTTCGGAACAGGGGCAAACTTGAATAGAAATTTTCCACATACAAATGGTATCCTTTCTCCATGAGTGGGTTTAGGAGTTCCCAAACAATTTTCCCGCTGGTCCCAATGTAGTCTGGACAATTAGGGGGGTGTAGCTGGCTGTCCTTTCCTTCATATACGTTGAAGGCATACGTATATCCTGTGGCTCGGTCACACAATTTATATAGCTTCACCCCATAGCGGGCCCTTTTGGAGGGAATAAATTGTTTTATGCCGAGCCTGCCAGAAAATTTTACAAGTGACTCGTCAACACATATGTTTTGGTCCGGGGTAAACAACTGGGGGAAAATTTGGGAAAAATAATCAAGTAGTGGCCGAATTTTATAAAGTTTGTCAAAATTTGGGTCATCTCGGGGAGGGCACTGGGTATTGTCACTGTAGTGTAGGAATCTCATGATCATTTGATATCTGGACCTGGGCATTTTTGAGGAAAAGATGGGCATGTGATAGATGGGGCGTTTTGACCAATATGAACGTATTTGGTTTTTATGGTTTAGTCCCATACAAAATACGAGGCCCAAATTTTTTTTGAATTCCTCCACTGTTACGGGTCTCCACTCGAAGGGACGGGCATAATAGGACGTCGGGTTACTGGATATGAATTGTTCGGCATAAAGATTGGACTGGGAAACAAATGAGGCAAGCATGTCGTCAGTAAAAATTAGATTGAAAAAATCGATCGGGGCAAAATTTTCTGTGTCTACCTGGACTCCTGGCTGGGCAGTGAAAGGGGGAATGTTGGCTTCTCCTGAATTAGGAGGAAGCCACAAGGGGTTCTGAAGGGAATAGGGAAGGCTGGCATGGGACCTACTTGACCTTGCTTGCTGAGGTATTGAGGTTCTGGTGGATGGCACAGCGGTTCTGGTGGATGAAACACGGGTGCTGGTGGATGGCACCACGGTGCTGGTGGATGGCACTGCCTCCTCAGCAATACGCCTTCGTCTGACGGGCGGACCCTCCTCCTCCTCATCCTCTTCTTCCTCCTCCTCTTCCTCCTCTTCCTCCTCTTCCTCCTCCTCCCCCTCCTCCTCCGATGTCTCTGTTCCACTGCTAACTACCGGCTCGTTGTTAACGTCAGATTCGGCGTCTGAATTTGCGGAGGAATCCGAATCGGGGAGCTCCCCGTTGCTCCCATCGGCCGCAAGAATTTCGTACGCCTCCTCGAGTGAAAATTATCATTTAGCCATTGTTGTTGATGACACTAACACGTGGCACTGATGACACTGACAGGTGTCACTGACGGAAAATGGCACGGGCAGATGGCATGGGCAGGTGGCACGGGCAGATGGCACGGGCAGATGGCACGGGCAGATGGCACAGGCAGATGGCACGGGCAGATGGCACAGGCAGATGGCACGGGCAGATGGCACTGATGGCAGATTGCACTGGCAGGTGGCACTGATGGCAGATTGCACTGGCATGTAGCACTGATGGCAGATGGCACAAGCAGGTGGCAGGGGCAGGTGGCACTGATGGCAGGGGCAGGTGGCACTGATGGCAGGGGCAGGTGGCACTGGCGAGAATGCACTGGCAGGTAGCACTGGCTGATTGCACTGGCAGGTGGCACTGGGTGATTGCACTGGCAAGGTGGCACTGGCAGGGACTGTTGGCACTGTAATTACTTTTTTTTTCACTCACTGTAAACGTTACTTTGTTCTCTCCTCACACGCTGTCTGTGTGTGAGAAGAGAAAGCCGGCGATGAGAGATGATCTCATTTGTTTACATTTGAGATCATCTCTAATTGGACGGCTAGATCGAGTGCTGAATGGCCGCTGTGATTGGCCATTCAGCACGATCTGTGATTGGCTGTGTCCAAGGGACACAGCCAACACAGTTTTTCCCCCGATGCGCGCTCGCGGGGACGCGCAGGAGCCAGGTAAACACAGGACGTCTAGAGACGTCCACCCGGCACTTCAGGTCCGCGCTGCGGACGTCTTTTGTCTATAGCGCGGATCTGAAGTGGTTAATGGCTGTGTGTTGAGTTATTTTGAGGAGACAGCAAATGTACACGGTTATACAAGCTGTACATTCACTACTTTACATTGTAGCAAAGTGTAATTTCTTTGTGTTGTCATATGAAAAAGATATAATAAAATATTTACAAAAATGTGAGGGGTGTACTCACTTTTGTGATCCTGTATAGTTTGTGGACTGTATATGTTTCCTATAGACTAAATAATTGACACTGATTTGGGTAATTTTCGCCAAGGAAATGGAGTAGAATACATTTTGGCCTAAATTTATGAAGAAAGATTATTTATTTGCAAAATGTTAAAACAGAAATGAAGGAAAACTATTTTATTTTTTTTTTCAAAATATTTGGCATTTTTTTCATTTATATAGCAAAAATAAAAAACAATGTTAATTAAATACCACCGAAAGAAAGCTTTATTTGTGTGAAAAAAAATAAAAAAAAATATATATATATATATATAAAAAAAAAAAAAAAATATATATATATATATATATATGTATATATATAAAAAAACACTTTCAATTTGTACGCAATCAGGCAGACCTTTGCACTTCATAGATGAAGGTATATCTGAAGAAAATCGAATAAGAAAATTGTATAATGCATGGCCAGCTTAAAGGTGGCAAGATTCAATTGATGTAGACACCAAAGGATATGAGCAATTAAACTATTGTGCAATCAATAGGTCTCCCTGGAGGCGTTTAATTATCTTATGTAATTTAGGCAAAGTGTACATTACTGGAGTGCATGGGGTAACACTTTCCTTATGTTACCAGGAATTCCTGCAGACATAAAAAAAAGTATCAGTCTCTTTTTAATAGTCCAAATTAGATTAGGTGACAAAACCTTCCGTGTCCACATCAGGACACTCCAGGACAAGGAATGAAAGGAAATGACTCCAACAAGACACTTACAAATGAATTGACAGGGTTATACCATATGCTAACAAAAAAATAGAGAGGAAAATATATCTATATCTATCTATATGTATATATCTATATCTATATCGATATAGATATATATCCACATATATAGATATATATCCACATATTGATATGCAGGGGGCTCCTTGCATCTGGGGCTATTCTTCAAGTGGGGCTTTTCTATAAGTGGAAGCACTTCGGCCTCAGCACTTGTCTGAAGATTCTTCTCTCTCTTCACAGGTATGTGTTTGCAGCTGACTGACATCCACCCAGAATTGAAAACTGAACGTGTTTAATTCCCCATAGTCTAAATTGCTGGTATGTGTTTGCAGCTGACTGACATCCACCCAGAATTGAAAACTGAACGTGTTTAATTCCCCATAGTCTAAATTGCTGGTATGTGTTTGCAGCTGACTGACATCCACCCAGAATTGAAAACTGAACGTGTTTAATTCCCCATAGTCTAAATTGCTGGTATGTGTTTGCAGCTGACTGACATCCACCCAGAATTGAAAACTGAACGTGTTTAATTCCCCATAGTCTAAATTGCTGGTATGTGTTTGCAGCTGACTGACATCCACCTAGAATTGAATCATTGCTGTCTGCATTGCTTATGTCCATTTGATAATACTGGCATGTTATCTTTGCTTAACCCTCTGTAGCCCTGTCCACCTTACAATGTTTTATTATCTTCCTTGGCTTACCCAAATCATGGGCCATTAATTTTATTTTCCTCTTGCTGTTCTGTTTCTGAACTAAGAATTCTGCCCTGTTGAACAGCATACCTTATTGCCTCCTGATTAGTTAATTGAAAGCACCCACCCCCTATATCCAGCAGTATAAATGTAAGCTTCCTTTTGGGGGGAAGCATATGCAGGGGGCTCCTTGCATCTGGGGCTATTCTTCAAGTGGGTCTTTTCTATAAGTGGAAGCACTTCGGCCTCAGCACTTCAGCGATTGCACAAAGCAAAACAAATCTTTAGTTTGCTGTTCATGATACAGGTATAATTTTTTTTTTTTTTGGTGGAATTCACATTCCTCCCCTTCGAAAATGCACTCTCTACCACTCCTTCTGACAGTTGGGTTTTCTATCCTCAAACTTTCTTCCAGTTACTCCTCTGGTCCACCCTACACCCTCTATATATCACCCTCACTTCTGTCCTCTCCTTATTACTGCACTCACCAACTCATGCTAATTCTAAAGTCAAACGCCCAATGCTCCAAATCACTGGGGCAGGTCCACTCATATAAATCGCATTCCCACATTACCTCCCTCACCCTCCTGCTTCTCCTATCCTCTGGTGATATCTCCCCAAACCCTGGGCCTCCTTCATCAAACCGTGCTCAACGCACACATTACCCTACACGCTCTGGGTGCAGTCGCAATGCACACAATCTGGTTCCCATTTCTCTTCTTCCCATGACCAGACTCCCTTTCTCCTGCGCCATTCTGAATGCTCGCTCCATCTGTAACAAACTCACGTCCCTCCACGATCTCTTTATCGCAAACTCATTTAATCTACTCGCCATTACTGAAACCTGGCTCCACGAATCCGACACTGCGTCTTCTGCTGCTCTATCCCACGGTGGTCTTCTTTGGACTCACTCCCCCAGACTCAGTGGACGCAAAGGAGGGGGTGTTGGAATCCTTTTAGCCCCACATAGCACCTTTCAGGTACTTCACCCACCTCCCTCTCTGTCACTCTCCTCATTTGAGGCGCATTGCGTTCGTCTCTTCTCCCCAGTTTCTCTAAGGATAGCTGTGATCTACCGCCCCCCCGGTCCAGTATCCTCCTTTCTTGATGACTTCTCTGCCTGGCTACCCTACTTTCTCTCTTCTGAAATCCCCACAATCATTCTTGGCGACTTCAACATTCCTACAAATGCTAACACTCCTGCAACTTCCAAACTTCTCAGTCTAACCTCCTCTTTTGACCTGAAGCAATGGATACATGCTCCTACTCACTCTGAAGGCAATACCCTTGACCTTGTCTTTTCCCACCTATGCACTCCATGCAACCTCTCCATCGATCCTTACCCCCTCTCTGATCACCACCTTATTAATTTCACGCTCTCCCTCTCCTCCGTCTCCTCTCCCTCCAAATACCTAACAGTCACTCGTAGAAACCTTCAGCATATCAACCCTTCTCTTCTACACTCTGCAACTGACCACCTCTATGACAAAATTGCACCCCTGTCCTGCACTGACCTAGCTACTTCTGTCTACAACACTTCACTTCTAGCATCACTGGACAGACTGGCCCCCCTCACCACACGCAGAATAAGGCCCCGCCCCCTTCAACCCTGGCAAACTGATGATACTAGAAGTCTGAAAAAACACAACCGTGCTCTCGAGCGCCAGTGGCGCAAGACTAAGTCCCAGGAAGACTTCGTCCAGTATAAATCTGCCCTCCAAAAATACAATTCCAGCCTCCTCGCTGCCAAACAGACCTACTTCATCACCCTCATTAAAAACTTATCATCCCGTCCCCGTCAACTCTTCTCTACCTTCAACTCCCTCCTTCGTCCTCCATTGCCTCCACCCACTAACTCAATCAACGCCCAGGAGATTGCCAATCACTTCAAACAGAAGATTGATACAATTCGCAAGGAGATCTCTACTGTTCAGACATCCTCCACACCTCACACCTCATGCACACAGGTACAGTCACTACTTCCCTCGTTCAACCCCACCACTACAGAGGAGGTCGCTAAATTACTAACTAATGTCCATCTTACCACCTGCGCTCTAGATCCTGTTCCCTCACAAATGCTACGTTCACCCTCTTGCTCTATTCTACACTCTCTTACCCACATCTTCAATCTCTCCCTCTCTTCTGGCATCTTCCCTAACTCTTTGAAACATGCACTAGTCAGCCCCATACTTAAAAAGCCCTCACTGGACCCATACAATCTAGACAACCTACGCCCCATCTCCTTGCTCCCCTTTTTATCCAAACTCCTTGAACGTCTAGTCTACAACCAACTGAGCATACACCTTGCTGACAATAACCTTCTTGATCCCCTTCAGTCTGGATTTCGTCCACAACATTCCACTGAAACTGCTCTCCTAAAACTAACAAACGATATACTAACGGCCAAAACTAAAGGACACTATTCTGTGCTCCTACTCCTGGACCTCTCTGCCGCCTTCGACACGGTTGACCACCCACTCCTCCTCAAAAAACTCCACACCTTTGGTCTCTGTGACTTTACTCTTCGCTGGTTCTCTACCTACTTATCCAACCGCACCTTCAGCGTTACTTACAACTCTACTTCCTCCTCTCCTCTACCATTCTCTGTTGAGGTCCCCCAAGGTTCTGTTCTTGGACCCCTCCTATTTTCAATCTACACCTCCTCCCTGGGTCAGCTGATAGCCTCCCACGGCTTCCAATACCATCTTTACGCTGATGACACTCAAATCTATTTCTCCGCCCCTCAACTCACTCCTTCATTTTCCTCACGTATCACTAATTTACTATCAGATATATCACTTTGGATGTCACGTCACTTCCTCAAACTCAACCTATCCAAAACCGAACTTATCATTTTTCCTCCCCCACGTGCCTCTTCCCCTGATCTTTCTGTCAAAATTGATGGCACAACTATCAGCCCATCCCCACATGTCAAGGTCCTAGGAGTAGTCCTTGAGGCTTAACTGTCCTTTAAGCCTCATGTTCAATCACTGTCCAAATCTTGCCGCCTCAACCTCCGCAACATCTCCAAAATACGCCCCTTTCTAACCAATGACGCCACAAAGCTCTTAATTCACTCCCTGGTCATCTCTCGCCTTGATTACTGCAATTCCCTTCTCATTGGCTTACCGCTGCATACTCTAACCCCCCTTCAATCCATCATGAATGCTGCAGCCAGACTTATCCACCTTACCAACCGCTCTGTCTCTGCTACTCCTCTATGTCAATCCCTCCACTGGCTTCCGCTTGCCCAACGAATTAAATTCAAAATACTAACTATGACCTTCAAAGCCATCCACAATTCTGCCCCCTGCTACATCACTGACCTAGTCTCCAAATACCAACCTAATCGCTCTCTTCGTTCTTCTCAAGACCTCCTGCTCTCTAGCTCTCTCATCACCTCCTCCCATGCTCGTCTACAGGACTTTTCCAGAGCCTCTCCAAGCCTATGGAACTCCTTACCCCAAACTATCCGTCTATCTCCTTCTCTTTTAGCTTTTCGAGGATCCCTGAAAACCCTCCTCTTCAGAGAAGCCTATCCTACCCACACCTAACAACTGTATTTTAACTCTGCCCACCTGATCACCCCCCACATCTACTACCCTCTGATCCACTTCACCCTCCCTTCTAGATTGTGAGCTCTAACGAGCAGGGCCCTCTGATCATTCCTGTATTAAATTGTATTGTAACTATAATGTCTTCCCTGATGTTGTAAAGCGCTGCGTAAACTGTTGGCGCTATATAAATCCTGTATAATAATAAATAATAATAATATATATATATCTATATATATATATATATATATATATATATATATATATATATATATATATATATATATATAGATATATATCTATATATATACCATTTATGGTCCATGATGTACTTTGTTTCTCCTAGAGCCGTTCTCCACATTATTTAAACTAATATAAATCACTGAGATTTTTCTCTTCTACTTTTATTTAACTCAGATCCATCAATGCTTTTGGCATGGGGGGATCCCAGAAACAAGACCTCCTCATACAAATCCCCAGCTCCTACTGCATTCCCTATAATAAGAATAAAAGTGGTATTAAACCCAAAACCCCAATCTTTATATATTTCAGCTAAACTATCATTAGGTTTGGTGGCTGTATTTTTATTTTTTTTGGCTTTTTTTCCCTCTGTTTTCACATAGTAATCTAACCAGTAACACATCTTATATTAGAGGGCACATCAGACTGAAGCATTGTCAGTCTGGGGGGAGAGGAGTATGGCCCCGTACACACGTCCGAGGAACTCGACATGCCAAACACATCGAGTTCCTCGTCGAGTTCTGTGTTGAAGCGGCCGAGGATCTCGGCGGGCCAACTTTCCTCATTGAACAACGAGGAAATAGAGAACATGTTCTCTATTTGGCACGACGAGTTCCTCGTCGGCTTCCTCGGTGAAAGGTGTACACACGACCGAGTTTCTCGGCAGAATCCAGCTCCGATCGAGTTTCTGGCTGAATTCTGCCGAGAAACTCGGTCGTGTGTACGGGGCCTATTTAGATGTAGTATCAGAATTACATACACTAACAAACTGAAGATAAACTCCAGGTAGTACTTTATAATCTGTTACAGCACATTTTTTTTTTGGGGTAAAGCTAATCAATTTAAATCTAATCATTGTTAAATTTTTTGTCTCATCTCTGTAACTGTAAAGCTTTGTACACACGACCAGGATTCCAGCGGGAAAACCGGGAACCTGCTCGGTAACTTTCCTTGTGTACACACGAGAGGTTTTCCTGTTGGGAAAACTGTGGGGAGAGCTTTGGCCGGGAATCCCGGCCGTGTGTATGCTCCCTCGCAGTGTTTCCCTATAGGAAAACTGCTGGGTTTAAAACCGCCGGTTAGAGCAGATCTCTATTTTCCCGCCGGGAGTTCCGGCAGTTTTCCTATCGGGAAAACTGCGAGGAAACATACACACGACCAGTTTTCCCAGCCATAAGCTCTCTTAGCAGTTTTCCTGGTAGGAAAACCGGTCGTGTGTACGGGGGTTAAGAGAGCTTTTCTGTTGAAAAACAACAGACCGACAAAAACCAAAACCTAAAAATAAAACGAATACAGGCATCACATTTAAGAATTAGTAAGCATCAATATAATAAATGTTTGCTTTTAGGTTTAATACTACTTGAGTGCCAGTTCACACTGTAACGATGTCAGACATCGCATGTGATTTGCACCGCACTGCTGTGCAGATTATATGCGATGTCTGTGTGAGGCGAATTCAGCCATACAGATTGTATGGCTGAATTTGCATCGCATTCGGACCAAAATCGCGCAGGACCCTTTTTTTTTGTCCGCACCAGAATCGGATCGCATGAGGGTTCACACCCATGCAATCCGGTTCCTGTCCAAATTCATAGTTCACACTGCGATATGCGAACCGATCTGGGGGTGTCATTAACGTTCTATTGATACCTGTAGCGGTTTGCGTAAGGGAGTGTGCCTGCCTGCGAGTTCTATGCAATGCGGGAACTGGCACTGGAATCGCTCTGGTTCCCCGCATCGCCCTGGTGTGAACCGGCACTTAATGTGGATGAAACGGAACAATGAATCCCCATTAAAATTGCCATGACTGCTGTGTGCAGCAAGAAATTTTCTGGAGCCCTCCAGAGAGGTAAGAAACTAGAGAGGGTATTAGAAACTAGAGTAGTGGTTTTCACTCCAATAATGCTAAAATCGACCAGTGGTTTTCATATCCTAGCAACAAGGCAGGATGTGGGGGTTGCTAATTCAACGTTTTTCCACCAGGCTTCCAGGGAGGCCCAAATGGCCTACAAGCATGACAATAAAATCTATGAGAATTAACAAAGCTGCATAGTATTTTCATTTTCACTGTGGCCCCTTGACATATGCTGATTTTTTTGGTTATTATTAAAAAGATGAACTTAGCTTTTAGGGCACACTTGTTGAAAACCAGAAACACTATTAACCACTTACAGACCAGAATATTTCCCCCCTTATAGACCAGGCCATTTTTTGCGATACGACACTGCTTCGCTTTAATTGACAATTGCATGTTTTTGCTATGCTGTACCCAAACAAAATAGACGTCCTTTTTTCCCCACAAATAGAGCTTTCTTTTTGTGGTATTTGATCACCCCTGCGTTTTTTTTTTTGAGCGTCAATTTTGAAAAAAAAAATATATATTTTACTTTTAGCTATAAAAAATATCCCCAAAAAATGTAAAAAATGTATATAGTAAATCGCAATAAGCGTATATTGATTGGTTTGCGCAAAATCTATTGCGTTGACAAAATAGGATAGATTTATGGATTTTTTTTTTACTAGTAATCTGCAATTTTTAGCGGGACTGAGACATTCCGACAGACAGATCAAACACTTTTTTGGGACCATTGATATTGATAAAGTGATCAGTGCTAAAAAAAAATACTAATTACTGTGTAAATGACACCGGCAGGGAAGGGGTTAACACCAGGGAACAATCAAGGGGTTAAGTGTGTTCCCTGAAGTGTTTCTAACTGTGGGGGCATGGGACTGACCAGAGGAGGAGACAGATCGCTGTTCCTAATCACTAGGAACAGCAGATCTGTCTCTCCTCCCGTCAGAATGGGGATCTGTATGTTTACATTGACAGATCCCCATTCTGGCTCTCATTCCCGCAATAGCGGTTGGCCGGCGGACATTGTGGCCGCCGTCCGCGCGCATCAGGTCCTCCGCCATGTAGCAGGCGCGAGTGCCTGCTGTCAGTACACCTACGTCGAATTTGCGGGAACATGCCAATATGCCGCCGTATAACGACGGAGGCTGGTCGGCAAGTGGTTAATCAAGTAGTGCAAATATAATGGTTACAAGTGTAGCACTACTCCCGTAGGAGCCACATGATTACTGTCCAGGTCTTCCCCACTAGCTTTGCCCAACAACCAGGCACACAGGCTCATTCACCCGTTTCTTTAATAACTGGTCTAGGAGTGTTGTTTTTGTGTTTTTTATTTTTGGAGATATTTGGATTTGAGGGAAGTAGGTGGGATAATCCAAAAACTGTGTACAACTGAGGACTTAGGTATACTTTAGGACAAGCTATATTAAAGTCTGAGGTCTACAAAAAGGAGACTTCAGCTTTAAGGTAGTAGTAGTTAACTGTGAGAAGAGTCGCTTTCAGTAGCAGATTAGGTGGACAAAGCTTTTCAGGACACCAGCCAATGCCCCATTTAAACACACCCACAGCTGACTTTCTCTAGCACCAGAGGGTTGGCAAAAAGCACAAAGGTCCCCAAGATCTTTCAGAATGTCTGCACTCACACAAGGTACAAGGAGTAGCTGGTTGCCTCCTTCCAACTTCCAAACAACACCTTACTCCAGTAATACCATACTAGATCTTTGCAGGCAGCCTCCCCTCAGTCAGCTTTCTTTAAGCTCCAGGATCTGAGCATCCAGGCCCTCAGGTCGTGCATCTGAGGCCCCATGACAGCAGACATAACAGCAGTGCCTTGGAAGGTAGCATAGGGTGACCAGACATCCCCGGTTTCTGGGGACAGTCCCCGGATTGAGGACACTGTCCGGAGTCCCTGGATTGGATTTGAACAGGGGCTGGGGCAATTTCAAAGACAGTCAGTGCAGAATGAAAAAAATAAATAATCTGAATTACCCACCTCCGCACCACCGCACCTACTAGATTAGGGGGGTGTATTTTTTCCATGATCTGAGCCCCTTTCTGATGATCATATGCTGGTCAGGGCGGAGGAACAATGTCTTCAGTTTCAGGCTCATGTCCATTCAGTTCCGCTCGCATGCTCTACTGCCTTGGCGCAAGTCCCGGCCAGTCTCCTTCCTGTTTATCTCCATGCCTTCCTTGTGGAGTTATCTTCCTCCGCTCCCCACCAAGGAGTAGCTGAGGCCCAGAGAGTGAGACTTGAGATGCTGTGAGGCAGGCGGCGGCGACAGGTAGAGAGAGGCAGCTGAGCTCAGCTAACAGTGTCCAGCAGGAGGAACAGAGGGGAAGAGGACGCGATCGTGGGGCTGCCAGTCTCTTCAAGGCTTCAACAAAGGCTTTGGGGGTGTCTGTGAATAGACTACATTGCACTTTGTCTCTCTGGCATAATGGATGGAATCCTAACTCATAGGCAGCAGGCACTCTATCATGGCTCTGGCTGGCATTGTCACAGTGTGTCACATAACATGGATGCTGGGTGCTGATTTTGGTAATCGGTCAAAAGTTAACAAAATCAGCATCCAGTAGCCATGTTATGTGACACACTGTGACAGAGCTAGCCAGAGCTAGCCAGAGCCAGATAGAATGCTTGCTGCCTGTGAGTTATCATAATGCTGATGATGTTAACCAGTTGCTGATCGCCTGATAGCAGATTTACTGCTACAAGGTCAGTCGCGCTGCGCAGGATCACGTATATACGTGATCCTGCATTTCTGGGTATGGAAGCCAATCAGTGGCTTTGGCGGAATCGATGTTAATGGTACCCGCTGATCGTTAAATACATAGGCAGAACGGAGGTCTGCCTATGTAAACAAGGCAGATCGCCGTTCTGTCAGTATGGAAGACATTGATCATGTGTTCCTGAAAAGCAGGTACAGGGATCTATGCCTTCCCTTAGTAAAAGCACATACCCCACAGTAAGAAAACACTTGTTAGGCACACATTTAACCATTTTATTGCCCTATATGTTATTCTCTTCCCAGCCAGTGTCATTACTTAGTACAGTGACAGTGCATATTTTTATCACTGATCACTTTATTAGTGTCACTGGTTCCCACAAAGTGTCACTTAATTTCCAATTTGTCCGCCGCAATATCGCAGTCCAGCTATGAGTCGCTGATTGCCGCCATTACTAGTAAAAAATAAAATGTCCCCGGATTTCATTAAAAAAATCTGGTCACCTTAGTGTAGCATGCCCCTCCAGGCTGGAATAATCCTCTGCAGGAAAAGATCCCCAAGCTCAGTGTGCTCCCAGAATATATAAAGCCTTCCAGCATGCACTCAGAGCTTGCCTCTCTGGGATGGGCCAGGGCTGTATCAATAATAATGCTGCCATCTGCATAGCTCCACACTGTGGCAGAGCGAGGCTCTGTCCCGATAAAAATAGTGTTAAAATGGACACAGGGTATGCACACTTGCTGGGTGCAACTCTACAGAGCGTAGATGTGGACTGGAGAAGACTGCTGGTGCAGCTTTCTCCAGGTTTTGGTACTGTGTCATGGGGCGCTGTAGTTTGGAGATTCCGCAGTGTCTGGGGTGGGATGGAATCTCCAACCCTGTATCCAGACTTTGTGATTACCGGCAGGGTGTGTGCTCAGGTGAGCACAGCCCTTATAATGAGAGTATGCTAAGACCTCATGGCTCCCAGTTGGAGACAGCTCCTGTAAGAGACAGGAGGTCTCCAGAAATCAGAGAGGCTGTAGGAGACAGTCAGAAAATTGCTAACTGCAAGAGGCAGAGCTATAGACGCTCAAGGGAAGCCGCCTATGTTGAGGAGTCCGCTGGTCTGGGTGACCAGGATAACGTGCAGAAGTACTGCTACAGAGAGCCAGGTGGGCTAGCATTTTCTGCTTGCATTTGATGGAGAAGAACCCCCTGCGTGGGAAACCTTTGATTGAACTTTTTATTTTTGCCTTTTTAATAAAAATGGGCTACCATGCCCTTAAAACATAGTTCCTGACTGGTGTGAATCACTGAAAAAACGCATACCACGAGAGTTAACAACCCCCAATCTTACAACACCTATTATACAGAAATTTTCTGGATACAGAGGAAGCTCTCAGAAAGACTCGCAACAGCTGAACACACTGAGCAGACCTAACTAGCAGACTGCAGCTTCACTGAGTACAGTGCGAAAACTATGCTTTGACCTATCAAGCAATCAAGCCACACTTACTTAGGGTGACCACATTCCCAAACTGGCATTCAGGGACACACCCCCCACCTCCCCCTTCCTAAAAAAAAGATAATTTTCTTATACCTTTTTTTGTGACCCCATAGATTTCACTGATTCATCCTGGGACCTGTAGTTCTTCTGGTTGGGGGGTGGGGGGGTCACATCTTCAGCTCTGAGGGGTTCATGCTGGGACCTGTAGTTTGTCACTAGTTGGGGGGTGTCACATCTTAAGCTCAGAGGGGTTCATGCTGGGACCTGTGTCAGTTTTATTCCGGGACACTTTATTGTACCAGAGTAATGGTGCCCAGGACAGACCTGCAGAATGCGGGACTGTTCCGGGCAATCCGGGACATGTGGTCACCCTACACTGACTAAAGTGTGGCAGCTAAATTTATCTATTAAAAACACACACTAAGACCCCTTTCACACTGAGGAGTTTTTCAGGCGGTACAGCGCTAAAAATAGCGCTGCTATACCGCCTGAAAAACTCCTTCACTGCCTACTCAATGTGAAAGTCCGAGGGCTTTCACACTGAGGCGATGCGCTGGCGGGAGAAAAAAAAATCTCTTGTCAGCAGCATCTTTGGAGCGGTGAGAGGCGTGTATACCGCTCCTTCCCATTTAAAACAATGGGAAACCGCGGCAATACTGCCCGCAATGCGCCTCTGCAGAAGCGCATTGCGGGCGGTTTTAACCCTTTATCGGCCACTAGCGGGGGTTAATACCGCACCGCTAGAGGCCGATTCTCGCGGCAATCCCGGCGGTATAGCGCCGCTATTTTTAGCGGCGCTATACCGCCACCGCGGCTCCGGCTCCAATGTGAAAGGGGCCAAATGGTAACTATCTAATTCCTAGCACCTATCTAGGAGCGTTCTACACAAACAACACAAATTAACACACATCAATATTATATTAATGCAGGTTCATCAGCAAATCTAGAAAAAGCTTTTCAAATATAGGCTGACGTACAACCCATCAATATCACAAGAGTAACACAACCATCTTGTGAGATAAACTGAACACGTTTCAGAAATATTACTACTGCTTTAAAAGGAAAATAGATATGTGTATTCCCTGGGTTTCAATGATAATTAAGATTCATTCCATGTATAGTATATATAATGCATGTTATTTAAGGACACACATACTATTGCCAGGAATAAACCACTTCCCAAATTAGGATGACAGACTTTCAAGTATATATCTAGAATGTGCCAAAAACAGAAACATTATGTATGCCATTGCAGCTCCAGTCTGATTTTGTACAAACGACCAACACGTCATCTCGGTTTTCAGATACAAGGCAATATCTCAATATAAATATGTAACCAGGGAAAAATGATCTCAGCCACGTTCTACAGTGTTGATTTTAATTCTGGATAAAGCTTACCTTGCAGGAAATCGCAGGGTGGACAGAGTAGAAAGACTAATCATTAGGGATCAAGTATTAGGCAACCGCATTATGTAAATGGTAATGTTGGTTGACTTCTCGAAGAGCTAAGCTTACAAAAATGAGGCAGGAGGAATTGGTGGCAGGAACAGATATGCTAACACAAAATAATTGTTTGATTTCCAGCACAGAAAAAGGATATTAGCTTGCACTGGATGTTAGTGGAATACCACTGCTTAAAACCCTGATTTATTTAAGTGATCATTTCTGACAAGTTAATTGATTGTTTAGAAAAAACAAAATGGTATGTATTACACCAAAATCAAGGAAAATTGATGTTTTCAATGCAGCAATTACTCACAAAAGCGTAACTGAGCCTCTCAAACACCAAACATCCCTCCAGTATTCCCCCCTTTTTTTATCCCAAACCCGGGGATCTCTCTTAGCCAATAAGCTAGTTCATCACTCACCAGTATAGATTAGTGAATTGATCTGAGCAAACCCAGATGCAGCCTAGATTGTGCCAATTTGCTCACTATAGTTATCTGCAAAAGTTGTCTTTGTGATGTGTGCATGCATACAACAAAGACTTGCATGCCAACAAACATATATGCATGTGGGTCTGTACATTTTAGTCATTGATCTGCTGTAGCTAGTCTACAGCAAGGATAAGTGTAGGGCCGAAACAACGAATCGATTATGAAATTAATCGATTACAATTTTCATAATCGATTAATCGGCCAGTAACATAATAGCAAGGCTCTAGTCCTGCGGGAACGCGTGGGAACAGAGTTCCTGCACTTTTTTCCCAGCAGGAACTCAGTTCCCTTTGCAGGACTAGAGCAGACGAGAGCAGCCGAGCCGCCCGAGCCAATCCTTCACTAAGTGGCGATGCCCAGCTCGAGTCACTGTCAGGGGCAGGCGAACCTTAGTAATCCTTTATGTTACTGGCCACTTCCTGTATATGGATTCATCAGGTAGTGTGCGGGTATTCCGTCACTTCCTTGATGCCGCAATGTCTCCTGGGAGCTTTTGTCATTGTTCCCAGGAGACATTGCGGAGGTCTGCCGCGAGTTATCACGGGATTTAGAAAGAACTTGCTTAAAAAAACATGCGGTTTAGTAATTATGCATATGAGCGTATCATTTTTTTTTTTTTTGGTGGGGAGTGAATCTTGGGTGGGAGTTCCCACACTTTTTTCCCCAGGACTTGACCCCTGCATAATAGGGTTAAAAAAACAAAAATTAGCCCTGTATAGTACAAAAAAGCAAATTGCTACGGTAAATATTACTTTCACTGTCCCACAGTAAAAAATGACCCCCTTACAGTAGCGATTATTTGCTGTTTTTGTACTTATTTTTGTTTTTTTTAACCCCATTATGTTACTAAACATCTCAGGAAAGGGGCGGGGACTTTTTAACGCAAAACGGTGCTAGTTTTTTTTTTTTTTTGGTTCAATATACTTCAATGGAGAAGCTCCAGAAAAGCATGTAATGTGTCTTTGCGGCAATTTGTGTTTTGTAATCTGCCCAACAATAAATTGGCCCCAAAAAATGTAAAAATGCAAATTTTTTTTTTTATAGGCTATATCCGATTAATCGATTAATCGATTAATCGAAACAATAATCGGCCAACTAATCGATTATGAAAATAATCGTTAGTTGCAGCCCTAGATAAGTGTAAGTATTTTTAGTGACTAAGGGACACAGCTAAATCAGTATTAATTTATTTATTACAGGTATATAGCGCTGTCAATTTATGCAGCGCTTTACAAATATTGTGATGTGATGTAATGATGCGCTGAAATCAAAATATTTTTTTTTCCTTTACAACCCCTTTAATCTGATTAATTTGCACCTTAAAACTCCTATTTCTACTTCTCCCTTGGAAAGCGTTTCTGCAATATATTACATTTTTGATTTTGGGTTTAATAATTACATTTATAATTTTATTTAACATACATCATTTAAAATATTCTTATATTAAAACCAACATGAAAGAATTCATACGGTCGGTGTACAAAAGTTTTTTGACTCTACGTGTTTCGCCACAATCATGGCTTCCTCAGGAGCTTCTGCAAGACTTTATGTACAGTATCACTATGAATAAACAAAGGAATAAAAAAAATAATATTATTTTAGAGTGTAAGCTCCTTGATGGCAGGGACTGTTGTGAAAGTGTAATAATATTTGTAAAGCGAAAAAGTGATACTACAGCGCTAATGTGGTAAATCCAAAGGAAAACAACAACAAAGATAACCAAATAATTAAAGTTGCATGCATAAAATAGTGTTCTATACTAATAAAAACTGTGATGTGATGTGATGTAATGATTCACTGAAATCAACCCTTAATGCTATAAAGTGAAAAAAGATGAAATATATAGAAAAATAACTATATCCATGAGCCTAAATATATAGGTACTGAGTGAGCTTGTGACAAAGATTGCCAAAAAGTGCATAAATACGTGCTGATAAGTGATGAAAGCAACAATATGCAAATCATAGTCCATTCATCAGAACTGGGTAAGAAATAATGGTGATCTCCTGTGGTACTATCTTCCTTCCTGACTGCTTCACCCGACCACTTAAATACGACACTTCCTTATCCAAAACGACGGCTCATATGAAAAAACACAAACGACAGAACAAAACCTCATTGCGCAATATGTAGCGCCAAATAGAGAAACAGTACGACAGTGATACGATCGCACTCACAAATCCTTTGGACAAAACAAACGTGCAGCCTCGGTCAGTGTAGCGATCTCCTCATGCGGTGTCCGTCACCTTCGATTGCGTCACTCGGCTCCTCTTACTACGCGTTACGTCACACGTGACGTGACTTAATCATGGGCCTCACTCAGTACCTATATATTTAGGTTCATGGATATAGTTATTTTTCTATATATTTCATCTTTTTTCACTGAATAGCATTAAGGGTTGATTTCAGCGCATCATTACATCACATCATAGTTTTTATTAGTATAGAACACTATTCTATGCATGCAGCTTTAATTATTTGGTTATCTTTGTTGTTGTTTTCCTTTGGATTTACCACATTAGCGCTGTAGTATCACTTTTTCGCTTTACAAATATTATTACACTTTCACATCAGTCCCTGCAATCAAGGAGCTTACACTGTAAAATAATATTATTTTTATTTTTTGTATTTCTTTGTTTATTCATAGTGATACTGTACATAAAGTCTTGCAGAAGCTCCTGAGGAAGCCATGATTGTGGCGATACATGTAGAGTCAAAAAACTTTTGTACACCGACCGTATGAATTCTTTCATGTTGGTTTTAATATAAGAATATTTTAAATGATGTATGTTAAATAAAATGATAAATCTAATTATTAAACCCAAAATCAAAAATGTAATATATTGCAGAAACGCTTTCAAAGGGAGAAGTAAAAATAGGAGTTTTAGGGGCAAATTAATCAGACTAAAGGTGTTGTAAAGGAAAAAAAATGTTTCCCTACATAGCTTCCTTTACCTTAGTGCAGTCCTCCTTCACTTACCTCATGCTTCCATTTTGCTTTTAAATGTCCTTATTTCTTCTGAGAAATCCTCACTTCCTGTTCTTCTGTCTGTAACTCACCACCGTAATGCAAGGCTTTCTTCCTGGTGTGGAGAAAGCCTCCTGAGGGGGGAGGGGGCGAGCAGGCAAGGACACTCTCTACCTTGCAGATAAAGGAGCTATGTGTTAGTGGGCGTCCTGACACTCCTGCTCGCCCCCTCCCACCTCAAGAAGCTTTCTCCACACCAGGAAGAACGCCTTGCATTACGGTGGTGAGTTACAGACAGAAGAACAGGAAGTGAGTATTTCTCAGGAGAAATAAGGACATTTAAAAGCAAAATCGAAGGATGAGGTAAATGAAGGAGGACTGCACTGAGATAAAGGAAGATATTTAGGGTAAAACAAAATTTCCTTTACAACCCCTTTAAGAACAAAATCTAATTTATAATTTTATTTAACCACTTGCTTACTGGACACTTAAACCCCCAACCAATTTTCAGCTTTCAGCGCTTTCACTCTTTGAATGACAATTGCGCAGTCATACAACACTGTAGTCAAATGACATTTTTGTATATTTTTTCACCACAAATAGAGCTTTCTTTTGGTGGTATTTGATCACCTCTGCGGTTTTTATTTTTTGTTAAAGTAAAAAAAAAAAAAGAATAAATAATAAGAATAATAATAAGAATAAAAATAAGTAAATACAAAACCGTTTTATATTTTGTTATAAAATTTTGAAAACAGGTAATTTTTCTCCTTCATTGATGTACGCTGATGAGGCTCCACGGATGGGCACTGATGGGCTGCATTGATGGGCACCAATAAGGCGGCACTGATAGGCGTTACTGGTGGGCACTGATAGGTGGCACTGGTGGGCACTGAGAGGTGACACTGAGAGGTGGCACTAAAAGACATTGGTAGGTGGCCCTGGTGGGCACTAAGAAGTGGCACTAATAGGTGACACTGATAGCTGGCCGTGATGGGTGCTGATGGGTGGCAGTGATGGGCACTGATGTGTGGCAATGATGGGCACTGATCAGCACTGGTACGTGACACTGATAGGCAGCACTGTTAGGTGGCACTGATGAGGCACTGATTGGCACCGATGGTGGGCATTTATAGGTGGCACTCGTGGGCATTGATAGGTGGCACTGTTTTGCACTGTTTAGGCACTGGTGGGCACTGGCAGGTGGCATTGGCAGGTGGTACTGGTGGGCACAGATGAGGCAGATGTCTCTTTCTCTTTGGGACCGATGTCACTTGCACAAAAGCTAGTGATAAGCTGTCAGCGTGAGGAGAAAAAAAATACGAAAACCGAGCTTTTGTTTACATCACATGATCAGCTGTCATTGGCTGACAGCTGATCATGTGGTAAGGGGCTGGGATCGGCCCCTTACTCGGATCTGTGATCACCCAAGTCTCACTGACTCTGTGATCACAGTGCGCGCCACGCACACCCTGCGGGGGACGCGTGGCGAGCATACAAAGGGGAGGATGTCTAATGACGGCCTCCCGGCAAAACAGGTCTGCGCTGTAGCCGTCATTCGGCTATAGCGCGGATCTGAAGGGAATAATATACATAATTTAAAAGATTCTATATTAAAATCAACATGAAAGAATTCATACGGTCGTACATGTTTCGCCACAATCATGGCTTCCTCAGGAGCTTTTGCAAGTCTTTATGTAGACTATCACTATGAATAACATTTTTTAAATAAACAAAACTGAATAGACAAATAGACAACTGAAAAATTGAATAGACAAAAAAAAAATATTTAAACATTATACACACACACACACACGTCTAAAAAACGACATAAGTACATTACAGAAATACAGTCATATGTATGTAGGTCATTTGATGAACGGACTCTCACCCCAAATATAAGCACAAATATATTACAGCTTACCAATCATTAGTGATGGCTGCATCTGTCTCCCATTTTTTTTACTCCAGGTGGTCAGACCATTTTTTCCATTTAACAGCGTTTCATTGACAGCTTTGAAAGTTAGTTAAAAGACATTTCAAACCATATATTTAAAATAAAAAAAACAGGGCCTGTGGAGATAAAAGACGTTCTACTGATATTTGTATGCCCCATGGTAGTTGCATAAATGTTTATCAAAACCATATTTTCAATGGAAATATACTAAAATCATTATTAACACACATAACTTCAAAATTTCTTACTAAATGCAAGAAATAAAACTGTATCGAGTTAAAACGGTATTAAAACCCAAACTAAAATGTAATATATTGCAGCTTACCGATCATTAGATGTGGTGGCTGCATTGTTTTTCTTCTTGTAGGCTTTTCTCCTGTTGTTTCCACCTGGTGATCTGGCTTGGAACACACCTGTATAAGCGTGCCCCCATTCTGAATCAAGGAGCACAGGAGTACCTTTGGAAAGCAATATTGTCAATCTGCGGGGAGGGAAGTGTTAGATGTACTAGCAGATTTAGATACACTAACAAACTGAAAACAAACTCCAACCCACACTTTTTAAGCAGTTGGTGCTAACAGTTCTTTCCTTTTGGGATAAACACCTGCCAGTGTTAAATACCGTATTTATCGGCGTATACCACGCACTATTTTGCCCTGAAAATCAGGGCAAAATCGTGGGTGCGCGATATACGCCGATACCCGCTTTCCGCCACGAGTTTTGAATACTGCGCCGGCATATACCGAGCGCAGTACACTCGTGAATCTTCGGGCAGTCTCTGCGCCTCTCGCACTGACGTCCTGTACGTACAGGACGTCAGCGCGACAGTTGCCGAGCCTGCCCGAAGATTCACGAGTGTACTGCGCTCGGTATATGCCGCTGCAGTATTCAAAACTCGTGGCGGGAAACGAGCGGGGAGGACGCGAGGACGCTGGACCCGCCGAAGAGGACGCCGGACCCGCCGAAGAGGACACCCGACCCGCCGAAGAGGACACCCGAAGCCGCCGAAGACGGACGCCCGAAGCCGCAGACGAACGCCGGACCCGACGAGGCCGCCGATGAACGCCGCGCAAGACACCAAAACTGTAAGTACAAAAAAACTAAACTTTTTTTCCACAGGAATTCGGGCCACTTTGGGGGTGCGCGGTATACGCGGGAGCGCGTTATACCGCGATAAATACGGTAGTTGGTCTCATCTCTGTAACTGATGCATTCTGCTGGAGAGTTTCTTCTTTTCAAAAACAACAGACCTACAGGTCAAATCACCTGGTGAAAATAAAAGAAAAAAGGCCTAAAAAAATTAATGCAGCCATCGCACCCAAGAAATGGTAAGCTGCAAAAAAATAAAAGTTGGCTTTTGGGTTTAAAGCGGTTGTAAACCCAAACAATTAAAATAAATAAAAACCTGCAAGACAAAGGCATAATGAGCTTGTATGACTAGCATACTAGCTTATTATGCATTACTTACCTTAGATTGAAGCAGCCAAAGCCGTCTTCTCCTCCAGCCGCAGACATATGTCCCGGAGATTACTTCCGGGTATCCCCGCTCCGGCGCTGTGATTGGCTGGAGCGGCGATGACGTCACTCCGCGAATGCGCACATTAGCCGTCAAAGCCGGCATTATTCATTCAGAAAACCGGCATTCTCAGTGCACATGCGATGTAGACAATTCTTTTTGGCAGATATATCCTAAACCGTGTAGGTTTAGGATATATTGCAAACACCTACAGGTAAGCCTTAATCTAGGCTTACCTGTAGGTGAAAGTTGTAATGGAGGGTTTACTTCCATTTTATTACTACTTTAAAGGGAGAGAAAACTGGAGGTTATAGGGACAGAATTAATCAACTCATGGCTGTTAATCCTTTGTGTGATACAGCAATCCAGTATACTGAAATGCAAGGATTTTTTTTTAAACTTTAGCAACCTCTCGACCCATATTTTTCTATGGTGTCTTTACTGACAAATTCCAGTTTTAACCACTTGACAACCGGGCCTATTTTGGCACTTCTCTTCTTCATGTAAAAATCACATTTTTTTTGCTAGAAAAATAATCAGAACCCCCAAACATTATATATATTTTTTAAGCAGACACCCTAGGGAATAAAATGGCGGTCATTGCAACTTTTTTTCTTGCACGGTATTTGCGCAATCATTTTTCAAACGCCTTTTTTTTAGGGAAAAAAACAGTTTCATGAATTAAAAAATGACAAAACAGTAAAGTTAGCCCAATTTTTTTGTATAATGTGAAAGATGATGTTACGCAGAGTAAATAGATACGTAACATGTCACGCTTTAAAATTGCGCACACTCATGGAATATTACTATTTTCGAGTTATAGAGAAGGTCTAGTGCTAGAATTGTTGCACACGCTCTAACGCACGCGACGATACCTCACATGTGGGGTTTGAACGGCGTTTACATGTTGGCGGAACTTGCATGCGTGTTCACTTCTGCGCCTGAGCTACCGGGGACAGGGGCATTTTAAAAAATATATATATATTTTTTTATTTTTACACTTTTTTTTACATTTTTTTTATCACTTTTATTTCTATTACAAGGAATGTAAACATCCCTTGTAATAGGAATCACTGTGACAGGTCCTCTTTATGAAGAGATGTGGGGTCAATAAGACCCCACATCTCTCCTCCAGGCTTACAAGTATGAAATCGGTGAAAAAAAAATCACTGATCACATGCCGACAGCCGCGATTGCGGCTTTGTTTACTTCCGGGTACCTGGCGTGACGTCATAAGGTCGCGCCCGGGCCTCCGACGGTCATCTATGCTTTCCAGGCAGCGCCGGCCAATTCGCTCCCTGGGCCCCCGATGCCACGGGAGAGCCCGGAGAAGCACCGGATGGCGGCGGGAGGGGGGGAATCCCCTCCCGCTGCCTATAAGAACGATCAAGCGGCGGAACTGCTGCTTTTAATGTTCTTATTGTGCACAGAATCGCTGGCTGAAGACGGTGACATCTGAATGATGCCTGTAGCTGCAGGCATCATTCAGATATCACCGTACAAAGACGAGGACGTCTTTTGACATTCAGCAGTTGTAAAGTGGTTAAAGATTTTGCACCAATGTATGCTTTGCAGTCTGATCAATGTTTCAGTGTTTAATGTTTCCAGGCTGTAGAAATACCATTTAGGTTACAGTAATGGACAAAGAGTACATTTTACTATCTAAATGTCATTTTCTGTGCTTGTACATGTAAAGTAAACTTCAGTGTGTATGGAATGTTACAGTAAAGCCGTGTACACACGATCGGTTTGTCCGATGAAAAAATACTTTTTCCAAAAATATAAAAAAAAAAAATAGAACATGTTTTAAATTTTTCCTATGGATAATAAACCGATAGGAAATTCCTGATAGTCTGTGTGAAACTCCATCGGAGAAAAATCCATGCATGCTCTGAATCAAGTCGACGCATGCTCGGAAGCATTGAACTTCATTTTCCTCGACTCGTAGTAGTGTTTTACGTCACCGCGCTTTGGCACGGTCGAAATTTAGTCTGATAGTGTGTATGCAAGACTGATGAAAGTCATCTTCATCGGATTTGATCCCATCAGAAATCCCACCGTGTTAGTCTATTCATTATTTGACAGGTTAAAACTAATATTTGGTAAGTGACCTATGTCTTCCATACACATATCGTCAGACTTCCATTATCTCAATAGGACAAAATTATCCCATCCTCTTGAAATTAGTTTAGTAATAATAAAAAAAATACTGTTTTACACCATTGTAATAGGACTAATCCACACATTTATCTAAAAAATGTATATATATAAAAATATATTCTTTTGCTTTGAACTACTATAGTTTATCTGTCTGTGTCTGCCGGTATTTCGTTCTTTTTTCTAAAATTGTTCACAAAAATAACCAAATTCACACATATATGTCTACTGTAGTTGACAAAAAATACAGTTTATATTATGTGTTAGAATCATAAATTTTTTAATTAAAAGATAAGTTCAGGGGTTTAAAAATAAAACAAACATTTATACTAACCTAGGTGTATGCAGCATCGATCCGATGTTGCATCTGTCCCCCGCAGGCTTGGTAGTGAGAACTGAGCGATCAAACACTGCTGATCACTCAGTTCTCCCCTCTGCTCTGAGCAGAGAGCCGTGACTGTCAGTTAGCGGCTCTCTGCTCTCCCCTCTACTGCCTCCAGTGTTCACTTGAGCGCTGGGCTGCAGAGAGGGCGGTAGGGGGTGGCTCAGGCTCTCTGGTCACTGAGAGGCTGAGCCAGGTGCTGATCCAGGCTTCTGGGCAGATACCGACCATGTGGTCAGGATCTTTTCAGAGCCTGGACTGGCACTGTAACATCAGCCTACAGCAGACGTCAGCCCGCTGTCAGCTGAAAACTGATCACAGGAGTGCAGAACGAGTCATAGAGATCCTGTGATCCATAGGGAAAGTATGGCCAAAAAAGCATGGTACCCTTTAAACTCTGCAGTAGACTGGTAATTGTCTTATTGAGATATTAGAAGTTTTGTAAATGAAGACACTATGTAAGTAGACATCATTCGCTCCATTATCTCTGGAGAAAGGGGATTGAGTATTTACTGCCTGTGCATGACACACACTATCAGCCAAGCCAGAGAGAAAAGTGCAGAGGGTCACAGGGGGGTTCCAACAATGTGTTCAAAGATGGGAAGCTTTCTTAACATCCATGGTTTTTACTGAGATATCTGCCAATCTCTGGCCAGCTTCGAAAAAATTAACATGTTTGTTTCTTGTATTGATATTAATTAGTCCTATCTGTTTTATGTAAAAGCAAATCATGAGCTGTGATCTTCCCTCAGTTTGCATCTTGTTTGAAAGAATCAATAAATAATGGAACTAAGAAGAGGTCAAAGTTAATATTAAGGTACTATTTCCAAATTCCGCTGTGGTCATCATGACAAAACGCACTTTTGAAACTTTATCTAGGATCTCCTTAATTTAAACCAATTTTCTGGATTTTAGTTGAAGTGCATGTGTTCACTGGGACTGGACTATAATTAGTTTCTTTGTGGAGCTACAAATGTTATGAGGTCTCTGAATACATTACAAAAATTCATGCTCCTTGTGTGTACTTCTGTTACAAAAATGTCATCGGTTGATGATGTAGAATAGATAATGAGATAGAAACACTCATATTGCATAATTATGCATGATCATCAGGGACGCCATCAGGGGGGTACAGACAGTACACCTGTAAGGGGTCCGGAGGCCACCAGGGCCCCAGATGGCAACCCCCCCTTTTTTTTTTTATTATTAAAAAATATATATTTTTTTTACATATTTTTATTTTATTTTTTATTAAAGGGCCATTTTTTATTATTATTATTTTTTTAGGGGCCCGGAGATCCCCAGGGCCCCAGATGACAACCCCCCTTTTTTTATATATTTTTTTTTATATATTTTTCTTTATTTCTTTTTTTTTGTAAAGGGCCCCCCCCTTCTCAATTCGCGGCAGCACCCCCCCCCCCCCCAGTTCTCTGCTCCAGGGGGCTTATGCCTGAAGCTGTGTAAGGGGCCCCATAATTCCTGATGGCGGCCCTGATGATCATGATTATGTATTGACATCTATGGAACATAAAATGTACATGTAGATAGAATGCTTTATTTTTAATTGTTTTTGGGTTGAACTGGACAGACTTGTCTCTTTTTTCAACCAGATTAACTATGTAACTATGTAAAAATAAGGCCTCATGCACACTGGATGGTTTTACAGCTGCTGTTTTGACAATTTTTTTTATCAGTTTATTTATTTCTTTTTTATTTCAGGATATGATCATTTTCATGTTATATATCTCTTACTATCGCAGTGAACAAAAAAATAAAAAAAAATTATATATGGATCTATTTTACATATAAATTCTTGGACTGGAGAGCCAAACTACTGCTAGTTCTGAAGAATTATTGCTGGATCAGCCTGTGTTCTCATTCTTTTAAGCTTTTTTTTTTTTTTAATAGTGCCTCAGAATACAAATTATTGCACATCAATTTTTATTTTTTTAAATATGTCTTTCAACTATAAATTTGCTGTTCTTAGAAATGCTTGTCAAGTAAGTAGCTTCAGATTTTTATGCAATCAATCATTTCTTTTTGGAGCATATTTATAGATGTCTGGTGATTCCAGGCACATTAGCTGAGCCACATTCACTGAATGTATTAAAACATAGTGAGTGCAAAGTAGACAAATGTTTAAACTAATAAATGTCAGTGAATGTATAATGTACAGTAGAAGCAGTTGGGAAACTGCAGTTAATGGACCATGATCACTATCACAAGCTGTACAGTTTAAGTATAACAAAAGGCAAGGCAAGTTTTGGATAGGGTGGAGAGGGATCAGTTTTTATTGCTGTCTGTGCCCTTGTTAAGGTGATTCATCGTCTCTATGTGTCTATAGTCCAGGTTTTGAATCATGTGTCAGGGTTTTAGTCTGCCTGAAACCCGGACACATTACTGGCCTCCCCAAGTAACTGAGATAGTCATACACAAATCTATTGCCGTGCAGGAGCTGTGGGCAGATGTCTGTGGGCAGGTTTGGCATCACTGAAGGGTGGTGTGCTGATGTCAGCAAGAGGAATTTGGCCACACCCACTGTTTGCCACGGCGCGCTCTGCACGCCACTTTACTACTCTCCTTGGGTCACCCAAACGTGTCCCAGGTCTTTCAGAAACCTATGTGTACTGCAAAAAAATAAAAAAGTTGCCCTGTGAAGCAAAATGTTTCGGGTTTGGCTTGAAGAAAAGGTGGCAACCCGATGTGTCTACCATCATCATTGAAAGTGAAAGTAAAAGAAAACCCTTGTTTTTGGGTTGTCCCCAGAAAAGTAATAGAAGTAAAATCTTCCAATGGGGATACTAGTTTGGGAAATTGCCTTAATTTGCAGGTATTTCCTATCACTTTCTGTTTGGCTATGGGACAGGAAGTGAAGGGAAATCTCTGCAATGGGACACAGATGGTGAAAAAAATCTTACTGGGGAAATAACCCTCCCTTGCTAGAAAAAGTTTTACCTATAGTTCTACTTTAATAGTTCTAATATAGCAGACTGTATGAGGCAATTAACAATTCTGCCACACAGCAAGACAATGCTAAATACTGTAGAAGCAGTAAGACAGATTATGAGACAGATTTATAATAAAAACATTTTGCTCAAAAGTAGCACTGCGACAGAATATAACCTGCCCCTGGCTACTTCTAAATAATGAATTTGTTTAGCAAGAAAAAAGTCTTAAAGTGGAAGTCCGGTCAAAGCCTAACTAAGCTTAAAGAGGAGTTCCAGTTTGTAAAAAAAAAAAGAAAAGAAAAGTCAGCAGCTACAAATACTGTAGCTGCTGACTTTTAATATAAGGACACTTACCTGTCCAGAGACCCCGCAATGTCGTCACCCCTAGCCGACTCATCAATCTGCTTCGGGGACAGGCGCCGGCATCTGTAGTAAGTGAAACAGGAAGTGCAACTTCACAGCCTGTTTCCTAGTGCACATGCGCGAGTCACGTTGCACTTTCTGAATAGTCCCGCCATCTTTTGGGACCTGTGTGTGTCCCAGAAGGCAGCAGTGCAAAGGAAGAGGGGCCAGAAATGTCGTAAATCGCTGAGCAGTGATCTTACCCGGAAGTGGGAGTGGGTACTTGTCAAGATCAGGTACCCGCTCCCCCCCCCAAAAAAAGTGCCAAATGTGGCAAAGGAGGGGAGAGGGTGTGAACAAGCAGAGCTTTTCTTTTTGGGTGGAGCTCCACTTTAAACCTGCTCCCGCTCTCATTTTAAGCCTTATACTAACTACCCAGTAAAGGAAAGTTGTGTTTACTAACATAATCTAAGGGAGTTCCAGTCCAGTCACGTGATCGGTTCCCAGCTCTGGTTTCAGGGGAGAGGAGTGCCCCATAGTAAGTCTATGGATGATGTCACTGCTCAAGCACTGCAGCTGTCCCCACTGCTCTCTACTCTCCGCTGAAGCTGGCTGCTGGGGAGGTCACGTGACTGGACCGATGCACCCTTAGGTTAGGTAAGTATACACATCTTTCCTTTACAGGATAGTTAATATAGGGCTTAGAATGGGAGTGGGAGCAGGTTTAGGCTTAGTTAGGTTGTGACCAGCCTTCCACTTTTTTTTGAGTTACAAATCTGTCTCAGAATTTTGCAGAACTGTCTAGTTGGCTTTCCAGGATTCCACTTGCAGGGTTCATTAAAGGAAAAAAAAGGTTGCATATACTTTGATCAGTTAGAGACAGTCCAATATCAGTCATTATGTTACTAATCTGTTTGATAAATGTCCCTGTCTGTCCTTGGAATCGGTCCTTTATCAAAATATATAAATGTTGAATCCTCTCTTAGGCCCCGTACACACGGACGGACAGTCCGCTGAAAACGGTCCGCCGGACCGTTTTCAGCGGACATGTCCGCCCGGAGATTTCTGTCTGATGGTTGTACACACCATCAGACAGAAATCCGCGCGTAAACAATACGCGGGGACGTGGCCGCGCCGTCACCGCGACGATGACGCGGCGACGTGGGCGGCCTTGAAGTTTAAAGCTTCCACGCATGCGTCGAATCAGTACGACGCATGCGAGGGATGGCAGTCGGTCGGACATGTCTGGTGAGTCTGTACAGACGACCGAACACGTCCGACGGACAGGTTTCCAGCGGACAGATTTCTTAGCAGGCTAGGAAATTTTAGTCCGCTGGAAAAGGTCCGCTCAGCCGGGAATACGGTCCGGTCGGCTGTACACACGACCGGATCTGTCCGCTGAAACTCTCCGTCGGACAAATATCAGCGGACAGATCTGGTCGTGTGTACGGGGCCTTATGCGTCACAGATTAAAACTTTGGGACTCTGTTCGTTACTCAGACATAACCTTATGCCCCCCTTTCTATCAATCGTTCCTCTTCTTAATAACCCCCAGTTCCCGCCGGGCCTTGACCAACCGGGCTCCTTCTCTTGGTGGTCTTCCCATGGCTTCACTGAGGTCCGACACTTCCTCTTGTCCCGCACTTCTCCCTCCTGGTCTTGCTTCCAGGATACCCATTAGGCACCCTCAGTGGAATCCTATTATTACGCCAAACTATGCCATTGGGTTTCTTTGTTGAGGCAAAACTTCTCCTATGCGTTCCAAAAGACATTTTTCAAACACCTTTGCCTCCATTCCCCTGGAGCTCCGGGTGTCATCTCAAAAATCTACTCTTTTCTAAACGGTATAGATCTGCCTTTGGCGGCATCTTGTAAGTTGCGGTGGAAACAGGACCTGGAGACCGCTATTGAACCAGAGGACTGGAACAAGGCTTGGTCTTCTGTGGCTAAGTGCTCTTTCAACACGGCTACTCTAGAAGATGCATACAAAGTCCTTCTACGATGGTACTGTAAGGTACCTGTGATAGGTAGTGTCCGAAGTGGAGCTTGTGTGCTGAGGATTCAGGCGAAAACTTAGTTAGGCGGATCAGGTTGGCAACAGATCAGGCAAAGGGGTACATGATCGAAATCCAGAGAGTGGTCAGGCAAGCAAAGGTCATACACGAGCTGGCGGTAAAGTACAAAATCAGCAGGCTAGAGAGTAGTCAGAAATTCAGGCAGAAGTTCATATAAGGAATTCAGAGTCACAAAGCAGTCACAACACCCAGAGAGCTAGTCCACACAAACAGGCACTGAGAGATATGAAGTGCTGCTATTTATGGGCTGCTTTGCTTGTAGATTGTCCAGAGCTCCTCTGTGGCACAACAAGTAAGATGGCAGCTTTGGGACCAGGAACATCCTGGTTCGAATACACCTAGGTACATGACAGGTACTAGGTTCCGGCCCAGATTGCGAATTTGAACCCATCCTATAGTGACAGGTGTTTTAGAGGGTGTGGCCAACAGGGCAATGTAGTACACATTTGGTGGGCTTTTGGTGTAGGGTGTTTGGGCTCCTACATTCCTTGTTCCACATTCCCATACACAGAGATGCTAAAATCGCCTTATTTCACTGTCTGATTCAGGGCTTGTTCTCCTACCAACAGAAACTGGCATCTTATCTGTTTATAGCTGCCAAAAGGGTTATTAGCAGAGCGTGGAAGAAGTCCTCTGTTACCGTTTGCAATGGTAAAGAGCACTCTAACCGATCTTATGATCAACTAAAACATTTTGAGTATTTTAAATGATTCTCACTCTAAGTTCCTCAAAGTGTGGTCACCTTGGTGGTCCTATGCTCTTCCCACTTTGCACCAAGCAGCCTGGGCCTCTCTTGAGAACAGACCTGTCATCTCCCCCACCTGCAGAACTTCCCCTCCCCCCTTTTTTTTTTCTCCTTTCTTTCTATCCTGACCCTTATTTCCTTATCTATTTTCTCCTCTCCATCTTCTACTTGCAACCTTGCCGCCCTTGGTCTCCCTTGGGGTGACCCTGGATCCTCGGATCTAGGGCCACCTCCTGTTGCCAAGAGGCCATTGTCGTTACATCACAAATTTACTGAATCCCTCTACCGAATATTCACCCCAACCTGTACCGGGACTATCAAATGTACCAAGACAAGCGATACCCTCTGCTGATATCCAGTGCATCTGCAGCTAGGGCCCTAGTTAGTCGGTCCTTATGTTCTGGAAATTTATATGGACCTTTGGGTTATCTCATTTGGTCTCCCAGTATAAAAGTAGCTTAATTGTTTTTCTTACTGCAATATACCCCTGCAGGGGGGAACCTTTGTTCAGACATTATTCTTATTATAATAAAAATTATTGTACCAGAATCCTCTCTTGCAACAGGTATAATGTTTTTGTTGTCGAATACATATTTTTATTTTATCTATATCAAGTCTAATTAATCTATGGTGTAAATCAGTTTAGCAACTTTTCAGTAATTCTTTCTGCTTATTTTCTTTCACACAACGAAAAATATGCATACAATATGCTTTTTAATACACTTATTATTAGTATTATTGTAAAGCATGTTATCTGCATGTAGCTCCTCATGAGTAAAATAAATGTTTTCGTGTTATCATTCATATTCTCTTAAAAATGGCCAAGAAATCATAAATTCTGCCAGGGTATTTAAACACATGAGCACAACTGTATGCAAGTCTCAGTTTTTGGCAAGAAAACAGAAGTAAGCAGCACAAATCTATAATCCCACAATCTGGTGATAGTGAATCCACTGCTATTACCTAATCCCTTACTGTACACGAGTGAAATACATTCAATACAACAATCATATATAATGATAAACCCTGTGTCATTGCATAAAATAATTAATCGATCATACAAACATTATTTGTTTCTATGAAACAACTCAGATAGCAAGTAATTGTGCTGCAAGTTTAAAAATGACTTGCTAAGCTATTGCTAGACTTGCCAGGCTTCACAAGTTTGTTACACAATTGCAGCAAGTCTGCATTGCATGACTCCAGATCAACTTTCTTTTCAAACATTCTACTGCAAGTTCTGTTATGTAATAGTTATTCCACCACAGGGATCACTGTGGCTGAATTGTCATCATTGCACCCTGCAGTGTGTAAGGTTTTTCTTTAATTGGTGCTGGGGCAGCCATAGAATCACTTTGGGAGTGGTGTGCAGAAAGGTGAGTGGTAACCATGAGATCTGATATGGAGTTCAGGGAGGTAGAAAACAAGGAGAGACTAACCCTAATATCCTATTGGTGTAGTACAATTTGGAATGTTTTATTTTTCCTTGTTTATATGCTGAGATTTAGTAGAAAATGTTGAACAGTATTGGTTGTATCAACACACAGTGGTCCTGTGGATACTTCTAAAATATTTAGTGCCACGTCCTATGAATTGGAAGTGCACCAATAATAAAAAGAAAAAAAAACCTACACACAGCAGGGAACAAAGATGAAAATTCAGCCACAGTGTCCCCTTGTGGTGGGATGACTATGGAACAACATAACTGAACCAGAACTTGCAGCAGACTTGTCTGCAAAGAAAGTTGATCTAGAGTCATGCAATGTGGACTTGCTGCAATTGTGCAACAAACTTGTGAAGCCTGGCAAGTCTAGCAATAGCTTAGCAAGCCATTTTCAAACTTGCAGGAAAATTACTTGCTATCTGGAATGAGGTATGAAATAAAACTACTACAAAAGGTTAACTTGGAAAGACAAGGAAGAGAAGTATAGTTGCTATGGGTAAACAAGTGAAAAACAAGCTACAAGCAACCAGTCGTTAAGTGGGGTACCTGGTAAGGTGACAGAACCTCTGGTAGCGAGGGGGACGATGTTCTGGCTCCCTCCCTAGTGGTCAGTATCTAATAGCAACCAGATTCAAACCTGTGTTACAGGGATCTGGTCATGGGGTATGAGAAGGAAAGAGTTAAGTGAGAGCAGTTGTGCCCCTGGAAGAAGTCAGTTGTTTGACGAAACGGCGTAGGGAGGAGCGGCTTGCTGACGTCACAACAGTTTACCTCGCTGCTATCCGGAAGGGCGGGCGGTTAGTGAGAGCCGGACGGCTTCAGCAAATTTACACGCATTTTTTTATTCTACTGTCATGTGGAACGCACAGGTGATTATCGAACAAGAGGTCCCAGGAAATCCTAAGCAGGGCTGCTAGCCATACATGCATATGATCTTATTTGAGTCGGTAAGCAGATAAGAGGTGGAGGTTTCATCTATCCTGCTTTCTGGCACGGTTTCCTTTTGGACTTGTTTTGCACTTTTTCCATAGAGATTATATTGGAACTTCATGGGAATTTGGACTTGTTTTATGGACATATTTATCACAGTCACTTATGATCATCCAGGTCACAGTGTCTTGTCTGCCCAGGTCATTTTGGGTACACGTTTGGTGTTCTATTCATTTGTCTATTCAACTTAATTTTTCACTTGATTACATGCAGCGCAGCTTAATCCATATTTAAGTGAGAGCATGCATGAGGTCTGCGCTGGATGCTTAGCAGGTAACAGAGGTACGCTGGAGTTAAGGTGAGCTTGAGTAGGCACAGGCTCAGCACGTCCCTCATAATGCAAACATACAAGTTACAGTGTGTAGTGACACTGGACAGTACTTTTCAGAGGAATTACTGCACACAGTGAAGTCTCATCTCTAAGTCAGGGTACCACCTTACTGTTAGATTTTTCACATGACCGCAGTCTCCGCCTGGTCCTGGGAATTGATAAGTGCGCTCTGTGAGATAGGTACCCTCACGTGCACAGGTGTCAATTGGCGCCCATCTTTGATATCTCACAATAAGCCAAGGATTAAGGATTCTACTATGAACCATTCACATGTTAGGCTGACACACTATCTTCGGGTTCATCCTGAACTACCCAGGGAAGATGCTTTCTTTTTGTTTCTGTGCTTCAAGCATCTTGTAGCTTTAGGGTCTTTGGCTAGTCAGTTGATTGGGTTAATATGGAAGTATTCATTTGGCTATGGTGATGAGCATACATGGCTGATATTATATACCTATATTACAGACTACAAACAAAAAACACATTTTGTTAACTTGTATTCATACAATTTATACACTGATGCTTTTCACATGCACATACAAAAACAGTAAACACACAAGTTTTCTTTTTAAGCTTTGTGCACACAATTAAACAAAAATAAATAAATACAATTCTCAAATTAGTTAGGAGCACCTATTGTTAAAGTAAAGTTGTGCAAACTACTGGCTCTGGTGTGCTTGAAGCCTTTATGCATGGCACTCTTTAGTTATCAGGCAGGAAATCAGTGGTTGGATAGTATGGATGTACTCAACAGAGTATTACTTTTGGAGATTATGCAGGCTTTGTTGGAATGCTATATATTTTTAAGAGGTGCGGGGTGAAGAGGTTTTAGGAAAACATCAGCAGTACAACACCTTTACATCTGTTTCAGCTTGAGATAGAGACACTTTCATAGTATAAATACAGCTGCTTTTTAGAAGTGTCTCTAAAATCAGTGCTTACATAGCCTTCCTTACCTGTCAGTTGATGGGTATGTTCGTTGCCAGTCCATTCTCTGGCGATGATACAAGCTTATAGGTATAAAGGGAGGAAGGAGACATCAGCAGTTGTTGTCTATCACATATATGTAATAGACAGTGCCCTGTTTAGAGCAGCACAGAATGCCTTTCTGAAAGTAAGGTATTTCTTTAAGGCTGTAAGGAGGTATTGGTACCACCTTTAGTAACAAACGTGGTGCAGGCATAAGGGAGGTGACAGCTTGCTTTGGGCATGTTAAACAGTTCTTTTTTAGTTGTTTCTGGGTTGCTACGGAGTTCCTGTTGCGCTGCTTCATGCTGCTTTTGCATCTACATTAGTTTGTAAGGGGAAGAAAATCAAGACAATATCTGTGTAAGCAAGCCCATAGGCTGCGTACACGCGATCGGTCCATCCGATGAGAACGGTCCAAAGGACCGTTGTCATCGGTTAACTGATGAACCTGACTGATGTTCCATCACGCCTACACACCATTGGTTAAAAAAACGATCATGTCAGAACGCGGTGACGTAAAACACAACGACGTGTTGACAAAAACAAAGTTCAATGCTTCCAAGCATGAGTCGACTTGATTTTGAGCATGCGTGGGTTTTTAATCGATGCTTTTGCATACTAACGATCGGTTTTGACCTGTCGGTTAGGCGTCCATCGGTTCAATTTTAAAGCAAGTTCTCATTTTTTTGACCGAAGTTTAAAGAACCTATGGGGCCTACACACGATCGGTTTGGACTGATGAAAACGGTCCTTCAGACCATTCTCCTCTGGCGATCCTACCATGTGTATGCGGCCTTAGACAGGCCACTGGTGCAATGGTTGGCACACTGAATGTGCACATGCTGTCGTAAGTAGGATACCAAAAGAGTTGGTGCACAACCTTGGCTTTAAAGCATTTCTTTTGGATAGAGTGAAGATGGATTAGAACACCTATCAATTTTTATTGCTACCTCTACCTCTGCCCTTTACCCTCTCTATTCGTCCTGAGAGATATTTGTAGATTTGCATTGCTGACCTCCTTTGTCGAAATTGCTATTTGCCTAGATATGATTTTGATCCTGTAGCATTATAGTGACCCTATTTAAATGTGTATAATTCCATGCTGGAATTAAAAGTGTATCACAGATAGACAAAAAAAAAAAAAAAGCTGCTAGCACAGGTTCACAGATACAAATAACCTACATCAAACATCAACAACTAAAGTTCAGCACCATCATATAAAGTGAAACAGTATTCAATAATACTGTATATATGTAAAAAACAAAATATCGGTCCTTTCCAAAATCAGTCAGTGCTTCAGTGGTGAAATTTAGGAGGTGTTTCCAAAACTCCAGAGAGTGCACCCAAGACGTATTGCAGACCTAATTTTGGTGGGAGGATTTTTATTTGGGTGTCATAATTAATTTTTCCACAAGATGGCGCGTTTGTACATACTCATGCACCCGTGTAGTTACTTTCCGCTGGACACATGTGTAGAGGGGATTCCTCTTCTGCTCTTGATGTACATTTTTTACTTTATTTTATACTTTATTTATTTTTTACTTCATCTTGATGTATATTTTCTGCGTGTGGTGTGTGTCATTTAGCCATGCCCCTGACGACATCAAATGTATGACATAACGCGTAGGGTGGTGCCTTACATGACATCACCACGCTGGAAGAAATGGATTGTGGATGTTACCATTGCTACAGCTTATGGAATTTAGATGCCAATTTGGTTTATGTCAAATCTGAGTGCAATTTTTTTTTGTCTGTATTCTATATGTTTCCACTGGATGGGGGCAAAGTTGAAGTGGAGCCAGTTGTCATAGCACTGTGTTATCATTCATTGTGGATCTGTTTGGGATTAATCCCTAAAGTGCTGTTGGCTTTTCATTGATTGGAAAGCCAATCTAACTCTTTATTTTTTCTTCTGGATTCCTGAGGTGTCCCTTCTGCAGGTTTGTTCTACTGGAGTCTTGGGTGTACTCTCTGAAGTTTTGCAAACACCCCCTGCACTTGTGTGGACTTTTAATTTGAGCACAGACTTTTTGGAAAGTGACCTATTGCATAATTGAAGAAATCATTTTGATGGCAACCTGCAAAAGATTATAAGACAATAAGGGATCGTTTTTCTGGTAGGCGGTGCATCCTGTAGGGGTCAGGGGTGAAGAGCCATATCGAATAGCAGGGGACATACTATCCGATTCACCCAGCAGTGTTGGATAGCACTGGATTACTACAAGAGAGCAAAGTCAGGCTGTTGTCTGTTTTGCTTTTTGGAAGAAGTGATATGCCGCGTACACACAATGATTTTTCGGCATGAAAAAAAATGACGTTTTTAAAAACGTCATTTAAAATGATCGTGTGTGGGCTTCACGTCATTTATCGGCTTCTGAAAAAAAGTCGTTTTTAAAAATGTAGTTTTTCGGGTTGTAAAAAATGATCGTGTGTGGGCTAAAACGACGTTTTAAACCCGTGCATGCTCAGAAGCAAGTTATGAGACGGGAGCGCTCGTTCTGGTAAAACTACCATTCATAATGGAGTAAGCACATTCATTACGCTGTAACAGACAAAAAAGCGCAAATCGTCTTATACAAACAAGGAATCAGCTAAAAGCAGCCCAAAGGCAAATAGAACTTCCCCTTTAGAGTGCCGTCGTACGTGTTGTACGTCACCACGCTTTGTTCATCATTTTTAAAAAACGATGGTGTGCGGGCAACATCATTTTTAATGATGAAGTTGGAAAACCTTTGTTTTTTTGACATGCTGAAAAACGATGTTTTTTTTCATGCCGAAAAACTATCGTGTGTACGCGGCAATAGGGTCACTTTAATACTTTTGAGTTACTAAGCATTATTATTGTATTATTATTAATATACAGGATTTATAAAGCGCCAGCAGTTTACGCAGCGCTTTACACTAGAAAAGGGATACAGTACAGTAACAATACAATAAAATACAAGAGGGTTAAGAGGGTCCTGCGTATAATTACAATCTAATAGGGTGGTACAAAAGGTTTTAACTGTGGGGAATGAGCTGATAGAAGTGATAAAAGATTAGTTGGAAGCGTGATAGGCTTCCCTGAAGAGATGAATTTTCAGGAATTGCCTAAAGGCAGCCCAAGTAGGAGATAGCCGAAGATTGAGGTAGAGAGTTCCAGAGGATGGGAGAGGCTCTGAAGAAGTCCTAGAGGCAAGCATAGGAGGAGGAGACAAGGGAGCTTGAGAGCAGAAAGTCTTGAAAGGAGCGGAGACAAGATTGGTAATATAGCTCGGACAAAGTTGTGAATGGCTTTGTATGTTGTTGTATAGTATTTTGATTTTAATTTGCGTAATTTGTCAGACACTGAGCGGTTGGTAAGGTAGATGAGTACAGCAGCAGCATTCATGATAGACTGAAGAGGGGATAGCCTATGTAGAGAGGATATGTCAGTTAGTAATGCAGGAGGAGACTGAAGGAGTGAAGTGAGGAGTAGACAGATAGATTTGGGTGTAGCATAAGGCCACTGTCATGGAGAAATACTGCCTATGTCAACTAATGCAAAATTGCTTGTCGGAAGTGCCTAAACAAGGACCTTCATGGCAGGATTAACAGGTATTTGTAGGCAGCTGTAGTTTGCTTTCTCCACTGCAGGTGGTGCTCAAACAGCAACAGCATTGCGGAGGGAGAGGAACTTAAAGCGGTAGTTCACCCTCCTATCCATCATTAGACCATTAAATTCGGCATCGTAGCGCGAGCTACGGTATGCCGGTCTTAAATTTTTAATCCCCGTACTCACTATGGTATCGATGATTGAAGAATCCGACTCCCGCGGGGAATGGGCGTGCCTATGGAGAGGGAGGATGATTGACGGCCGGCTCTGGCACGTCACGCTCCCCGAAGACAGCCGGAGTAGGTCTCGGCTATTCACGACGCCTGCGCACAGGCTATGCGCAGGCGCCGTGAATAGCCAAGCCTATTTCGGCTATTTCCGGAGAAGCGTGACGTGCCAGGGCCGGCCGTCAATCACCTTCTCTCACCATAGGAACGCCCATTCCCCGGATTCTTCAATCATCGATAGCACAGTGAGTACGGGCATAAAAAATGTAAGACCGGCATACCGTAGCTCGCGCTACGATGCCGAATTTAATGGTCTAATAAAAAAAAACTTTTTTTTTTTTTTTAACAGGGAGAACCCCCGCTTTAAGAGGAACCTGGTTTCTCTATGGTTTCCTGGGGCCACTGGTGGCCATCGCAAACCCAGAAGAAACGCAGAGGGTGGTGACCGGGCAATCTGCGGGAGCCTCGTTCTAATGTAAGTATTTCATAATGTGCTAGTATGCAATACATACTAACACATTATGCTATTGTCCTGCAGGTTGTTTCTTTTTCGGCGGTTTACTAACGCTTTAAGTAGATCAGGGAACCTCAAATGATATCATGTAAACTTAATATGATGTAATGTAAACTGTAATATGAATGGAAACGTTTTAATAGGAATGTATGAATACTCTTTCAATGCCCAATCTGATCTGCATTCTGCAATAAAATAATGTTTCTATTGATATTGACAAAAAACAAAGCACTGGAGTCACTTGATATAGAAGTAAAATGCAGTGCACTGTTCTGGTTCTGTTCACCTTTTAAGGCAAAGTATTTGATACAATCCTGGAAAAACAAATTGCAGTTTTTTGCAGACCATAGCGAAGGAAACGTTTAAACAGCTTAGACTGCACATAACATGCTTAAGATATGTGATTCGGTTATATGGAGCTCCATCTTGTGGATATAATGCTTTTCTTTTGATACATGTCTAGGTCAATGATAATGCTTTGATATATTGGTTGTTTATTAAAAGATGTTAATGCCCTGGTAAACAGCCATTGCATGAAGGGAAATAATCAGTGAAGATATTCATTATATATTGTAAAGCACTGTGTAAACTGTTGGCGCTATATAAATCTTGTATAATAATACCGGTAATATTGTCTTTTGCACATGGCTATAAAGCCAGGCGTAAATTGGATGAAGCAAATAACTAAAACGCAATATACATAGAGCTGAGAACCTGTTTGTAGTAGAAAAATAGAATACAGTAGAGGACAATAAAAATGCAAAAAGGACATCATTTTTTCAGATATACTGACAGAAAGCTTAGCAGGCGCTGCCTGTAATGTTTACTCATAGGTAGTGCTACTGAACAAAATACACTATTTCATCCAGCAAGACAGATCTCTAATGAAGGCCAAACTCTAGCCACAGGGGCCTTCTGAATGACAATGCAGCTAGAATTTGCTTACAGTGACTAATGTAAATCGTCATCTTCTTTTTGAATTATATTTACTTACTGGCTCTAAAATGAGAAGAGTGACACAATTAAAGGAAAACTTAGTTTAATTTAAAGGGGTTGTAAAGGTTCGGTTTTTATTTTCTAAATAGGTTACTTTAAGCTAATGCATTGTTGGTTCACTTACCTTTTCCTTTGATTTCCCTTCTGTGGGCCAGATTCACGTACCAGCGCGTATCTTTCTGCGGGCGTAGCGCATCCTATTTACGCTACGCCTCCGCAACTTGGACAGGCAAGTGCAGTATTCACAAAGCACTTGCTCCGTAAGTTGCGGCGGCGTAGCGTAAATTGGCCGGCGTAAGCCCGCCTAATTCAAAATAGGCTGGTAGGGGGCGTGTTGTATGTAAATGAATCGTGATCCCACGCAAATGAACGGCGCATGCGCGCGCATGCTCAGTATCATGTCGAATTTACTCCATAAGATACGCCAGGCCCAATGCCTGTGACGTAACCTACGCACAGCCCCATTCACGTACAACTTACGTAAACAACGTAAAAAGATACGCTTGCCGACGTCCATACTTTGCATTGGCTGCGCCTCATATAGCAGGGGTAACTTTACGCCGGACGTAAGCCTAACGTAAACGGCGTAGCGGGCGCAAGCACGTTCGTGAATCGGCGTATCTACCTAATTTACATATTCGCCGCGCAAATCTACGAAAGCGACCCTTGCGACCAACGTAAATATTGTCGAAAATATTCCAATTGCACACCTTCCAGGAAAATGGCCAATAAGTAAAAGGGTGCTGAAACGATTACCGGCTGGGAACCGGAAAGCAAATCATATACACATATTCGCCAGCACACCAAGGATCATTTAAAAAAAACGTCCAAAAATGTAATGCATGTTAGCGATTCAGAAAAAGCAAAGTTTCGAGGTCGCGCAGGACCTCTTCGTCAGGCAAAAGACAACGTAAATATTGCACCCAAGATACGACGGCGTAGGAGACTTACGCCGCTCGTATCTTGGCCAAATCTATGCGTAACTGATTCTAAGAATCAGGCACATAGGTACGACGGCTCACATTCAGACTTACGACGGCGTACGTGGAGATACGTCCACTGTGAATCTGGCCCTAAATGTTTTTTTTTCTTTGTTTTCTTAGTCTGAATTTCTCACTTCCTGTTCATTCTCAGTTTGCTGTTCTGGCTGACTGACCACCGCTCGGATGATGTTGGAAAGCTTACTGAGGAGAAACAGGAAGTGAGAAATTCAGACAAAAAAAAACATTTAGAAGGGAAATCGAAGGAAAACCAACAAGGCACTAGCTTAAAACAAACCTTTACAACCACTTTAACACAACAAAAACAATGTCATTTTATAGTATATTTAGATTTATCTTCTATTATCGGTATTGTGCAAGAAGTTCCACTGTTTTGTGTGTAATCACACTGATAACAATTCAATACAGGCTGATGAAGAAAATGATATTCACACCAATTAAAATCTCCATATTTAGAATTGTTGATTTCGTTGGTATTGTCTATGTGTTGCTGATGATAAGTATACCATATAACCGTGTTTGTTCAGGCAAGCTAAGTCCAACCTTATGAGCTCTATTTTCAGACAGCATGTAGTTGCTTTATTGCTGGTTAACATCAGAAGTCTAATATATGTATTGTTTGCATGTCTTCCTTTCTTGGAAGCAGATAAGGTTTGCTTCATAATACATTCTTTGGAATACCACATGGGAGAACATATTGAAATTGGTAAAACCCATCCAAGAATGTCCATTATCCATACATTGTTCTTAACCTATTCCTTACCAAATGCTAAGATCTACAGGGTTATCATTACAATGTAAACTGTTTATTTAAAAGGTTTATTGAAAAATTTTTTTTGCATTTTATAATTAGTCTCTCTTTAGGATGCCAATAGGCAACAGGTTCTGGTATTTGATTTTGCTGTTATCACACCCTCTATAGATCTTTATTTACCCAACAGTCATATCAAAAATCCGGGCAAAGTGCGTATCAACAGGAGAAACAGCTACAGCTTCCATGCTTATGGTAGTAAAGGAGCTCTGATTGAAGAGGGCCTGTTTCTTTCCTTCTTGTTGTGTTTGTTTGTGATTGTTCTTGACAATCAAGTCATTTTCTTGATTGAGAATGGAGAGCAATTGATGCTCATAAATCTGTTATACAACATGCGGAATGTGTATGTATGGTAGCTTGATGGGCTTTGCTTCACATTTTTCATCTAAAAGACATAATTCTATGTGTAATTTCACTACTAAAAAAAATAATATATATATATATATATATATATATATATATATATATATACTTTCTCTATATCAGCGATGGCAAACCTTGGCACCATACATCATTTAGAAATACATTTCCCATGATACTCAACTACACCGCAGAGTGCATGAGCATCATGGGAAATGTAGTTCCAAAACATCTGGGGTGCCAAGGTTCACCATCACTGCTCTATATGCTGTGTGTATATATATATATATATATATATGTATATATATATATATATAATACATGCAATCCCAGCACCGCGCAGCATCCGGCTTCCAGAGGCTCATTACAATATACATCTCCATATTGCTCATACATTATATTGAACGACCGAGTGGTCGTTCGTTTCTGAATCGGCGTAAATCCTAATTTGCATATTCCTTGCGTAAAACATACAGAAGTGCCACCTAGCGGTCAGCCTGAAATTGCAGCCTAAGATCCGACGGTGTAAGACACTTACACCTGGCGGATCTTAGGGATATCTATGCGTAACTGATTCTCTGAATCAGTCGCATAGATACGACCGGCCGGACTCAGAGATACGACGGCGTATCAGGAGATACGCTGTGGTATCTCTTTCTGAATCCGGCCCAGTGAGTTTGCAGGCACCAGCTTGCATGGTACTGCAGATTTGGCGCAGCGTGTTTTTCAGAAACAGTCCATTCATTACTTTATGTGCATTCTGGTGTGATTTTGCAGCCCTTTCAAATGAATGGGCTGCAAAATCACATTGCAGGGGAATGTGCAGGAATCGCACAGGAACGCAAACCGGGTTCCTGTATGATTCTGGTTTGAATCAGCTCTGAATGTGTGCTTGTGGAATGGCTATTATATCACTATACTTGTGTGTCATTATTTTTCACATTAGTGGTTTGTTCACCTATACCATCTATGCCAAAGCCGGAGGAATGATGTGACAAAAAAATATTACATTTACTCATTTGCTGACATCAAAGTTTCTTTATGACATCACAATTATCTATACTTATCCTTAAAATTCTACCCTAATGCATAAGAGACAAACTTGGCTGCAATTGCTTACTACTACATGTAAAAATTCTAGTTGCCTGGCTGTCGGGCTGCCATTGGTTTAGCAGTCAGCCAATCCATCAGGAAAAAGTCTCAGTCTGAAACAGCAGACTTTTTTTTTTTTTTTTCTCTTTTTTTTTCTTTCCCTTTTCCCCTTTTTTTCCAATAAAATTTTTATTAAATATTTTTTTCCAACAAGGACTTAACATACACATACTTACATTTATAATTTGACATACATATAACAACACATACATACATGGTCTCCTGATAATCCCTTATGTAAGTAACTCTCTGGTGGCCCTTATTTTTCAAACATGAGGACAAGGTACTTCATCTTCTCCCACTCCTTGGACCTCTCTGGGGTACGTACTAATAGATACGGCAAAGTTCCTGTTACAGGTACTAATAAAATGTATATAGGTAGGAAGTGTGGGGGGAAGGGTAATGGAGAAGGGAGAGAGAGAAGAGAGAGAGAGAGATAGAAGGAGAAAAAAAAAAAAAGAGAAAAAAAAAAAAAAAAAAAAGGGGACACACCTCATCCCCTACCTAACTGTGACTATGTCATCTTCTTAGTCGAACCCACCCAAGTGCACTGTTTATTTCTATTATAATTTATATTTCTTGAAACAGCAGACTTTAGCATTTCTTTTATGACATGTTCACTTTAAATCCTACTTACCCTATGTTATACAGTATAACTGTGCCCAATGTCCCAGTAATCCATTTAAGTTGATATTTCACTATGTTTTTAATTCAGATTTTGACAACTTCTAAAAAAAAACAAAAAACAATAATTTAACACAAGCTGGAATAGAGCAATGCCTATGCCAATGTTTTCAGTAGTATTACTTGGCTTCTTCAATAAAGCAGCAAAGGTACAATGTGCAGTAAGCAATAGTAACCAATCTTAACGTATTTTATTATAGTTAGATTACTTACAAGTTTGTTTCTGATTGGTTCACCTCTTTTCAAAATAGTCCTGTTGGTAATCTGTTTAATAAGCTGTAGGAAGTATTAAGCTGCACACTACTCTGTATTTTCAGATAAGTACAGGTAGCTTTGCTAAGTGTTTGGTTGTAAACTGGCAAGAATAGTTGGGAGTTTTAACATATTAAATCCTGTGAGGAGGATATGAACCCACACCCATGAAAGTCTATGATGAAGAACTGTATAAGGTCACACACAGTGAACATGATTTATTAAGGAAAGTGAACAAGAGAATGGATATATCCCTATGGTTGTAGTTACTGCTCTGATGACGTGCACTAAAGAATCTGTGAGTCAACAGTGAGTCAATGAAATGAGCAAGGGCCAAGCAAAGCAGCAAGTAAAAAAAAAATAGCTTTTCTCAAAAATGAGTCAACCTATGTGTGGGCATTTATTGTTGGAATTTCCATTCCAAGGACCAGTGTGTATATCTCATGAGTATGAGCTGACATTTTGCGAAAAATAGTCCTGTTCAAGTGTTCCATTGCTTTGGTTGAAAAAAAAAATGGGATTACATTATAGTAATATGATGCTCTAAACCAGTGGTTTCCAAACTAGATGCTTCTCTTTAACCGGCCCTTGGGGCACTTTTTCTCCCACTGATGCAAGCAGAGATGGACTGGCCATCGGGACTACCGGGAGATTCCCGGTGGGCCGATGGCTCAGTGGGCCGGTCGGTGGTCTGTGGCAATCTACCCGGCAATCGCCGACAGCTGGCGTCTGACGGGTAGATCGAGATTTAGCCAGCAGAGTAGCAGGAAGCGTGTGTAATAAGTTCTCTTTCATGCCACGCTGCGGTTGCTCCCTGTCCCCCGGTGGCCCCTCCTCTCTTCTCGTCCATCCCCCATCCCCGACAAGAAGAGAGGAGGGGCCACTGGGGGGTGGGGAGCAGCCGCAGCGTGACATGAGAGAGAACTTACTACACACGCTTCCTGCTACTCTGCATGCTGGCTGGTAAACAATGTGCCCTGATGTGAAATGTGCCCTGATGTACTATTTGCCCTGATGTGCCCTGTGTACCATGTCCTGATGTGCCCTGTGTCCCGATGTGCTATGTGCCCTGATGTGCCTTGTGCTCCATGCCCTGATGTGCCCCGTATCCTGATGTGCCCCGTGCCCTGATGTGCTATGTGCCCTGATGTGCTACGTGCCCTGATGTGCTCCGTGGCCTGATGTGCTATGTGCCCTGTGCCCTCATGTGCTATGTGCCCTGATGTGCTATGTGCCCCGTGCCCTGATGTGCTATGTGCCCTGATGTGCTATGTTCCCTGATGTGCTATGTGCCCCATGTCCTGATGTGCTATGTGCCCTGATGTGCTATGTGCCCTGATCTACCCTGTGCCCTGATGTGCTATGTGCCCTGATGTGATCTGATGTGACCTTTGCCCTGATGTGCTCCGTGGCCTGATGTGCTATGTGCAGTGATGTTCTATGTGCCCTGTGCCCTGATGTGCTATGTGCCCCGTGCCCTCATGTGCTATGTGCTATGTGCCCTGTGCCCTGATGTGCTATGTGCCCTGATGTGCTATGTGCCCTGATCTACCCTGTGCCCTGATGTGCTATGTGCCCTGATGTGATCTGATGTGACCTTTGCCCTGATGTGCCCTGTGCTCTGATGTGCTCCATGCCCCGATGTACTGTGCCTCAATTTGCTGTGCCCTGATGTGCTGTGATGGGCTCTGATGTGCTGTGCCCTGTACGTGTTGTGCCCTGATGTGCCCTGTGCCCTGAGGTGTTGGGCTCTGTACCCCGATGTGCTGTGCCCTGTACCCTGATGTGATGTGCCCTGTACCCTGATGTGCTGTGCCCTGATGTGCTGAGCTCTGTACCGTGCCCTGATGTACACTGTAGCTTGATGTGTTGTGCCCTGGGCCAGTCTGGATGAACATTTTTGTCCCAGTCCAGCCCTGGATGCAAGACACTATTCCTCCCACTGACACAAACAATGGGGCATAATTCATGTTACTGAAATCAGCAATTATTCCTCCCACTGACACCAATGATACAGCCCTATTCCTCCCACTGACACCAATGATGGGGCACCATTACTCCCACTGACACCAACAATGGGGAATGATTCCTCCCACTGACACCAACAATGGGGGACTGTTCATCCCATTGACACCAATGATGGGGCACTATTCCATCCACTGACACCAATGATGGGGCACTATTCCTTCCACTGACAACAACAATGGGGTACTATTCCTTTCATTGACACCAACAATTGGGCACTATTCATCCCACTGGTACCACTGATGGGGCACTAGACACCAACAATAGGGCACTAGTCCTTCCCCTAATGCCAAAGATGCTTTGTTTACTCCCACTGATGCTAGGACAGTTTCTACTCCCCATGGCCACAGTACGACACCCCTAAAGTCTGAAGGACTGTACATGGATGTAACTTTATTCTCGTGCACATCACAGGATCAACATTGGGTTCAAGAAGTGGGCGATCATTACAATATTTGAGCAACAATGTATTATGCCGTGTTCCCAGCTAATGTTTACCTTTAGTAAATCAACCCCTTTAAGTTTTTTTTTTTAAATGCAATTCTATTTCTGCATGCACATTTAAAACAGTTAATAAGGGTTAGATAGACCCAATAACATTACAGAAAAAAAAAAAAAAACTTTTTATTATAAGCATGCTTTACTTTAGTTGCCATTATTTTGGAAAATGTAGCAAACATTTAATAGCAAATGACAAACCATACTAATAAATTCATTGTGTGTGCTGGGTAGCCTGTGCGTTCTTGTCTGCATGCTTTACAGGCATAGAGTAAATACTGAAGGATATAATATAGCTGTCCATGTGTGATCAATGTGCTGGCATTCATGCTTATTCTTTAGTAAATCAGCCCCAGTATAATGCATTTTCTTCCATCATGATCTATGGTACTTTCATCACGGGTGTAATTGGGATTCAATGCTTGCTGAGCACTATGCGTTCAATATAGAAAGGCTACCTGGACCTATGTAAAAATACTTGTGAGGATTAGCACTGAGTGAAGTGCTGCATAGTGCATCTTAAAGTGATATTAAAGGCTTCTTTTCTTTTTTTGAATAACACACATGTTATACTTACCTGCTTTGTGCAGTGGTTTTGCACAGAGCAGCCTAGATCCTCCTCTTCTTGGGTCCCCCTTTAGCGCTCCTGGTCTGGACCCTTCCTCCTGTCGGGTCCCCAAAAGCAAGCAACTTGCTATGGTGGCACCGAAGCAGGCTCACTCCTGAGCCACTGATCTGGCTGTCCATTCAGACACAGAGTGTGCCCCTGCTCCCTCCTCGTTGACTCACTGGCTGTGATTGACAGTAGCGAGAGCAAAAGGGAAGGCAGAGATCTTGGAGGGATGCTTCTCTTGTGCACATTGCTGGAGGGGCCCAGGTAAGTATTAGAGGGGGTTGGGGGGAGCTGCACACAGAAGGTTTTTCTATTCTATGCATGGAGGTAAAAAAAGTTGAGCCTTTGCAACCACTTTAACCACTCAAGGACCGCCGCACAACGATATACGCCGACAGAATGGCACGGCTGGGCACAAGGGCGTACAAGGACGTCCCCTTTAAGAACCCAGTCGTGGGTCGCGAGCTCCATGACCGTGCCCGTGGGACCCGCGCACCCGATCGCCGCCGGTGTCCCGCTATCGGGTCACAGAGCTGAAGAATGGGGAGAGGTAAGTGTAAACAAACCTTTCCCCGTTCTTCCTAGTGGCTTGTCAGTGATCGTCTGTTCCCTGTTATAGGGAACGACGATCAGTGACATCACATGCCCAGCCACGCCCCCTACAGTAAGAATCACACACTAGGGCACACGTAACCCCTACAGCGCCCCCTAGAGGTTAACCCCTTCACTACCATTGTCATTTTCGCAGTAACAGTGCATTTTTATAGCACTGGTCGCTGTAAAGTTGACAATGGTCCCAAAAATGTATCAAAGGTGTCCGATGTGTCCGCCATAATGTCACAGACACGATAAAAATCGCTGATCAATGTATTAGGTGAACTCCTGCGCTGTATGGGATAAAGGTGAGGGGGAGTGGGCCAGAGAAGGGACAGTGGGGTGGGTGGACGTGAATACTGCAGCAAACAACAGGAATGTTGTCCTCTTAAGACAAAAAAATTGATAATGTGTAAAATGTGAAAGTGTCTGCGCTGTGAAAAAAACTGAAATGAGGGAGGGCAAATGGAAGAAGTGAGGGGACAGAAAATCCGTGGACAGTGGGCCGTGAGATAGTAAGTATATTGACACAGTGGGAGTGGCCCACAATGGAAAATAGATTAAGTGTGGTCTAGCCTAAACCGTGTATCAAAAAACACACATAAAAAATCTTCAAAATATCAATGGTATGTGAACAGTTCAAACAAAAAACCTCCTCAGGTGATTGATAAAAATAAACAAATATCCAATTGATAAAACTTGAAGGAAAGGTGAGGTCTCATAGGCAATATTGAAGTGCAGTCCAAAACACAAACAAGTAGAAAGTGGCTGGTAGGTAGATGAGTGATTGGGTGAAAAAAATTCCAAACTCAGGTGAATGAAGGTGTGTGATCAGGTAGGTCCACACACCGTGCACCCTTCACCGATGGTGAATCAGATAGCTTACCTCTCTACTCACATACAAACCCTGAATCAATCACTGTACCAGCAGGCTGTTAGATGGATATCTGCTTGTCTCACTCGTGTTGCATACATATAAAGACAACGGTGTAAAAGTTGTAGCTTTATCTTCTTACAGGCAATAAGGAGACAGAGTGCCAAAAATAAGGAGTGGCTGATTGTCCACTTACACAACTTACAGTAGTGTATAAGGAGCGTGTGCCTATCTCCACGAGCGCCGAACTCGTATCCCAATCTTCTTCCTGCTGCCAATTTCTCTTTAGCATCAACAGAGCCGTCCGCTCATGGCGAGATATATAGGCAGGGATGGAAGGAGAGAGGGGGGGCACATCGCATAAACCGTGCAGCAAATAAATTTATTAAAACAAAGAAAGGTAGGTAAAAGACTCACATGGGGCAGTCTAAGGGCGGTCTCGTAGCCACGAACGCCGCGCTCGTCCACCGTCCGTCAGATGCTGCTCCTAATGTGTACTCTGTATTCCCGACGCGTATTCGTCACATCACGTGACTTCATCAGGGGATGGTTAGCTAGAGTACTGGGTCCTGTTTAAATAACGTCTCACTAATAGGACATAGCAGCGGCCATTTTATTGAAGTCCACGCCGTGTATTGGCGAATGGAAAATGGCGCCGGCGCGGCATTCGCCAATACACGGCGTGGACTTCAATAAAATGGCCGCTGCTATGTCCACGGACGGTGGACGAGCGCGGCGTTCGTGGCTACGAGACCGCCCTTAGACTGCCCCATGTGAGTCTTTTACCTACCTTTCTTTGTTTTAATAAATTTATTTGCTGCACGGTTTATGCGATGTGCCCCCCCTCTCTCCTTCCATCCCTGCCTATATATCTCGCCATGAGTGGACGGCTCTGTTGATGCTAAAGAGAAATTGGCAGCAGGAAGAAGATTGGGATACGAGTTCGGCGCTCGTGGAGATAGGCACACGCTCCTTATACACTACTGTAAGTTGTGTAAGTGGACAATCAGCCACTCCTTATTTTTGGCACTCTGTCTCCTTATTGCCTGTAAGAAGATAAAGCTACAACTTTTACACCGTTGTCTTTATATGTATGCAATACGAGTGAGACAAGCAGATATCCATCTAACAGCCTGCTGGTACAGTGATTGATTCAGGGTTTGTATGTGAGTAGAGAGGTAAGCTATCTGATTCACCATCGGTGAAGGGTGCACGGTGTGTGGACCTACCTGATCACACACCTTCATTCACCTGAGTTTGGAATTTTTTTCACCCAATCACTCATCTACCTACCAGCCACTTTCTACTTGTTTGTGTTTTGGACTGCACTTCAATATTGCCTATGAGACCTCACCTTTCCTTCAAGTTTTATCAATTGGATATTTGTTTATTTTTATCAATCACCTGAGGGGTTTTTTGTTTGAACTGTTCACATACCATTGATATTTTGAAGATTTTTTATGTGTGTTTTTTGATACACGGTTTAGGCTAGACCACACTTAATCTATTTTCCATTGTGGGCCACTCCCACTGTGTCAATATACAGGCATACCCCACTTTTAAGTACACAATGGGACCAGAGCATGTATGTAAAACGAAAATGTACTTAAAGTGAAACAATACCTTTTTTCACTTATAGGGTGTAGTGGGGGGTCAGGGGGTGTAGTGGGGGTGTTAGGAGCTGTAGTTAAGGTCTCAGGGGCTGTAGTGGGGGCGTCAGGGGCACACTGGAACAGGGCGGGCTATGCTCCCTGAGCTTCAGCTCCTTCTACTGCGGCTGCAAAATGTCTGTAAAGTACTTGTAAGGCACTTTACATACACTCACGAGTATGTCCTTACTCGCGAGTGTATGTAAAGTGAGTGTACTTAAAGCGGGGTATGCCTGTACTTACTATCTCACGGCCCACTGTCCACGGATTTTCTGTCCCCTCACTTCTTCCATTTGCCCTCCCTCATTTCAGTTTTTTTCACAGCGCAGACACTTTCACATTTTACACAAAAATCGCTGATCGCTGCCATTAGTAGTAAAAAAATAAATATTAATAAAAATGCCAAAAACTATCCCCTATTTTGTAGATGCTATAACTTTTTCCGCAAACCAATCAATAAACGCTTATTGCGATTTTCTTTTTATATATTTTTTGGGGATATTTATTATAGCAAAAAGCAAAAAAAAATATTTTTTATTTTTCAAAATTGTCGCTCTATTTTTGTTTATAGTACAAAAAATAAAAACCGCAGAGGTGATCAAATGCCACCAAAAGAAAGCTCTATTTGTGGAAAAAAAAGGGCGTCAATTTTGTTTGGGAGCCACGTCGCACGACCGCGCAATTGTCAGTTAAAGTGACGCAGTGACGAATCGCAAAAAGTGGCCTGGTCCTTTAGCTGCAAAATGGTCCGGGGCTTAAGTGGTTAAATGGAAACTTCTAGATGCTGAGTTTATGCTGTATGCAGCCTAGCTCCAACCAACATTTTTTTTTTTGTTATGGAAAGAGAAGAGAAAGATTAGCACCTTGGTCAGATTTTTATTGCACTCCGTGTTCACACTGGGGAGATTTTCCCTTGTGTCCTGTCCCAGTGATGGGAGGTCAGAGGGACAAAACATGATAGGAATTCTTTCTAGTTGGTACAGAGTCAGGAATAATACAATGTTTATTTACTAGTGTGGGAAAAGGTTAGAACCACGATGATGTGTTAATTGTTGTCTCTGTCTTCACTTGATCAAGCTTGTTTGCCCAAAACAGTTTCAAAGTTTAAGCTAAAAACAGAGTTTTTTTTTGTATACATTTGTACATTTGCAAATATATGTGAAGCCACACTGTGTACCGCTATGTATGTATATACATATATATATATGTATGTGTATGTATGTATGTGTGTGTGTGTGTATATATATATATATATATATATATATATATATATATATATATATATATATATATATATATATATATATATATACTTTTTTCTGACCCCTTATTCCCTTCTTCTTTCACATCATAGGAATAGAAAGTGAGAAGCAATCTCTGTGTAGTCACAGACAATAAGAAAATAAACTACCAAAAATACAAATCCTTTCCCAAGCTATTGAAAAAAAAAAGTTTTGGCTGGAGTTTGGCTTTAAAAATGAAGAAAGACTTTATGGAATCATTTCTTAGAGTTTCTTCAAAGCAAAAGCTATTTATAAGGGCAAGGTTAATGTTAATTTAATGCAAGACTCCAGCCAAACCTGTACTTTATGGTGTTAGACGGCTTCAATGCTTGGGTTATAACAATGCAAAAATCCACTTTCTGCTGCCAACCATCCTAATTGAATGAAGCTGAAATATAAAGCAGACCTTCATATATGCTGGACCTTCTGGGGCTGGGAAAGTTGAAGAAATAAAACCTAGCAGAGGAGCAGGGGGAGAGGGTAAGGTTATGTCTCCATGTTCTCTCAGGTGTCTCGCCAGCTTGTATGGCTTGTGTGGGAACATTATGTACCCTCTGTGCAGAACTAAGAGACAAAATAATGACAGTCTAAGACCAGAGAAAGAAAGACAGTAATTATGGGAAATCTGTGATTAGTGTGGTAGCCAGAGAAATTAAACCAGTAGTCCTAGGAATCCTCTGTAGTGCAAGTTACCTGCCGAGGTAGAGAAAGGCCGCTCACCACGGAGTTCGGCAGGAATCCACTCCCTGCCTGTTTAGTTTGATTGCTTTTTTGGAGTCCTACCGTGTCCGTTCAGCTCAGTGACCTTGTTTTCTATAGTGTTATATTGTCCTCTCCCTGAAGAAAAGAGGAGGATTAAGAATTTATAGAGATCCTTCCATCACTCAGCTTTGACATGAGACTTTGGGAACTATTTTTTCATACCTAATGGCCCTAGGCCAAGATTCCTATCCAAATTGTTTAGTTCAGTTTAAGTGGGCTAAATTTAACTCTGTGCAACAATGTAGTTATTTCTTGGGAAATTGTCCTGTATATGTATTCTTTTGTGTACATGTACTATACCTTATATTTATATACGTTTTAGTGATATTATTATTATTATTATACAGGATTTATATAGCACCAACAGTTTGTGCAGGGCTTTACATCAGGGAAGACAGTATATGATATGTGATATGTTATGTATCACTTTTAACTATTTTTTACAATGTACATGATGTGATTTTTTTTTTTAAACATACGTTTAAACAGTGTAAGACAGACAGTGGTACAGCATTTTGCCATTGCGCTCAATGCTAACGTTAAAATAAGCCATTAGAATAAGTAAGACTAATTTGTGTATTGCCCATGAGTGAGACATTACATTTATATAAAGCTATATTTACAGATACACATTTCTTTAACATGCAGTGTATTCTTAAAACATACGACTTTGGACCCTTGGACAGAGAACCAACGGTTGTTAGGCCCCGTACACACGACCAAACATGTATGCTGAAACTGTTCCGCGGGCCAGTTTCAGCATACATGTTCGGTCGTGTGTAGGCGCGAGCGGGCCGAATTCCAGCAAACATTTGCCCGCCGGGCCTTTTCCCAGCGGGCAAATATTCGTGGACGTGTTTTAAAACCGTCCGCTGGAATCCTGCCCGCTCGGACATGTACGGTCGTCAGTACAGACCTACCGTACATGTCCAGGCGCCCGCCGTCCCTCGCATGCGTCGAATGACTTCGACGCATGCGTGGAAGCCTTTAAATGGCAGGCCCGCCCACGTCTCCGCGTCATCGCCGCGGCGACGACGCAGACACGCCCTGCGTATTGTTTACGCGCGGACTTCTGTACGATGGTGTGTACAACCATCGTACAGAAGCCCTCTGGCAGGCATGTACGGTGAAAGCGGTCCGACGGACCGGTTTCACCGTACATGTTTGTTCGTGTGTACCCGGCCTTAGGTTTATCCCCAAAGAAATATTATGATAATGGTTCTGTTAGTAGGTTTAGACCCAAAAATTTACTTCAGTGACTACAGTAGAAATTAGATGCTTTCTAAAGAAAATCCTGAATCGTGGTGGATCAGAGAGTTTTGTGGTTATCACCATTGTGGATGACTGTTTATGCATACAAAATGATTGCAACAGATGAGTGCTAATCATTGATATGGTGATGGATCATCTGGAGTATCATCAAACAACTCTGATGGCTAGTACACACGTGCGGTTTTTCCGTCAGATAAAAATCTGACAGTTTTCCCAACGGAATTCCTCTTAGGCCGCGTACACACGGCCGAGAAACGCGACGGGCAAAACACATTGCTTTGCTCGTCGAGTTCCTTGTTCGGCTGTCAAAAAACTCGTCGAGCCAAATGTTCCCATTGCCCAACGAGGAAATAGAGAACATGCTCTCTTTTTGGCTCGACGAGTTTCCCGACGGGTTCCTCGGCGAAAAGTGTACACACGACCGGTTTTCTCGGCAGAATACATCTCCCATCGAGTTTCTTGCTGAATTCAGCCGAGAAAACCGGTCGTGTGTACGGGGCCTTAGGCTGCCTTGCATACACACGCTCAGACCAATAGTCCGCCCGTCCAAAGCGCGGTGACGTACAACACGTACAATGGCCCTATAAATGGGGAAGTTCCATTCCAACGGCGCCACCCTTTTGTCTACTTTTGCTGATCCTCGTGTTAGTAAAAGTTTGGTGAGAGATGATTTTTTTTTTTTTTTTAGTCTTCGTGCTTTACAGTCCGTTACAGCGTGACGAATGTGCTGTCTCCATTTACTTGATTCTGAGCATGCGCAGTTTTCTGCCTGTCGGAAAAAAACATACAGACAAACTGATTTTTGGCCTGACTTGAAAAAAGAGATCCTGATCTCTTTTTTTGTCCGGCGGTTTTCCCGTTGAAAAAAAAACTGCGATAGAACATACACATGTTTAATGTGAGGGTGGGGGCGCTAGTGATAAATACTAAAATGTATAATATATGAAAATATTATATGTGCTATGTGTATATTTTATCAAACTACCCAGCTCCTAAACAAATTTGATAACCTCATATAGGTAGATTCAGTAAGAGTTAGGCCGGCTTATCAGTAGATAAGCCGACCTAACTCAGAATCTACGCCGACTTATGTTTAAGTGTATGCTCAAACAGAGATACGCTTAAACATATCTAAGATATGACGGCTTGCGCAATGCACATTGGGAAATGTAGGCGCCCGGCGCATGCGCAGTAAAAAAAACGTCAAAAACTTAAGGTCAAGCCTTATTAACATAAAAAACGCCCCCTTACACACATTTGAATTCTGCGCCCTTATGCCCGCCCGCTTTAGGCTACGCCGCCGTAACATAGCAGGCAAGTACATTGTGAATCATGTACTTGCCTCGCTAACTTACGGCGGCGTAGCTTAAATGCCTTAAGCTATGCCGCCGCAAAGTTGCGGCAACTTACCTGAATCTAGGCAATAGTGTGTAATCATAAATAAATAAATATATAAATGAACAGTCCACAAAAAAAACAGTGCACAAACCCTGGAGTAACAACAACTGTGCAAAGAAACTGTGTATGAGAATTACAAGTGAAATAATGTGCTTCATGCAAAATCAGTCCTTTAGAAAAGGTCCATATATTCCTCCTATGTGATAAGAATCAAATGGACAATGTGTCGTTCCACCTTCACCAGCCGTAAATGTGCACACCCAAAGTGATCAATAGTTAGATGGCTTCTTACCAAATGGAGTTGACCCTTTTTGGTATGAAAAGAGGTCAATTGCGCTGTAACAGGTGAACCTGTTTGAATGGATGGATCAATGCACCTCTCTCCTTTAGTAACAGAAGGCTCCCATGCGGATATGCAAAGAACGAAGATGATACCAATATAGTGTAATATTGTTTAATAAAAAAGGAGTTACATAAAATAGCCAAATGGCTTCTTACTTTAAAAGTGCCCGAACCCGGCACTGAGGCTTGCTCGCGTGTCTAGGTGGATAAAGGCCCCGACTGTAGTGGTGTGCTTTCCACCTTGCTAACGCCACAGACCAGCGGGATCGGAAGTTGCGATCCGTGCGTGCATGAACATACACATGACCGGGATTCCCGACGAATAGCTCTCATAGCAGTTTTCCCGTCGGAAAAACAGGTCGTGTGTACGAGGCATTAGTGTTCTCTGTTCTACAACTGGGGAAAATAGTTGGGATTCAAGATCCAGTCAAAGACATTTGTAAAAACAGTAAAAATGCATAACTACCATTGTGGTGCTCTCATGTGCGTTTAAAAAAGACAGCATGCTGCATTTTTTTGCACGTCAATATGCTGGAGCCCATGTGAACATACTGTAACTGCACACTGAACATGGGGATTGTGGTGTAAATGAGCACTTAATGGAGGGGCCGTGCATCCTACACTAGTCAATGTACATCTCAGATGTAAAAATGGCGGTTTAGGGGTCAGAATCATTTGTAGTGAAAATGATCAAAAGCCTTTTTTTAAGGTATCTAGGATTTGGGAACCTCAGCTTTCCCAGGATACCACTAGAGGACCAAGTGACATCACCCTTGCCTTGGGGAGTGCACTGGAAGACAGGGTGGTAAGGCAAGATTTATTTTATTTCTTCTTCTGTTTTTTTCCCCCTAGCAGTTTTTATTTGGGGGGGGGGGGGTAAAAACACATCAGATCTTGTATATTCATACAAGGTCTGCTTTAAGAAGTCAACAACTGGAAAACACAGAATAGTCCCATTGGGGGAAATGTAACCACTTCGACTCTTGCAGCTACAGTATTTTCCTTTTATGGACCAAAGCAATTTTTAGTGTTAATGCTGACATAAACCTTATGGTGGGATTGTCTTGGGAAAATTATTTTGTTCACTGTACACACAAGGCAAAAATAACTAAGCAATTTAAAAAATGTCTATTGATACATTTAAAAAGGCAAGCATTAGATACTGTACAAAGCAACTTTTATACCTAGTACACCTTTTCTCACAAAGGGGTCCAAGTGGATGTAATTTCTAATAATAAATGTATTTTATTAGCTCCCATTTGGTCTGTTAAATATACCCTTGAACAGGTTTTATAATATCTGTTTGACAAGAGCAAAGAAGAAAATAAGTAGCAGTCCATCTAGCTTGCAATCTTGTGAGCTGATAATGTCCTGCACTCTCTGCTTCTGAATTGTTATCAGTTGCCGTTCCCCTGTTATGGAGTTGTTATGTAGTCCCAATACAATGTTATGTAGTCCTAGAATACTCTCTGTCTTACGGTGACAATGCTGCTCAGTACTGTTGTCACCCCAGGACAGGAAGTGTGTTAATGGCAGGCTTACCAGGATAAATAAAGAAAACCAGTGTGAAACTTTGGAAAATTAATAAAGTTGCCACAATAAAGGACGGGTAAGCTGAAATACTATCAGTTTTTGTTCTAACGTTTATACACGCTTTAACAAAAACTTAAATAAACCATTAAGAAAGATAGCTTATGCTGAAAGGCACGCACCACAGGGTGCCTTGTCTTGTCTCTCCATTTCCTATAGAGTGCCTGAGGAGCCTCGTAAAGAGTAGAACACCCTTTTTGTATTTAATATAGTAATTTAAAAGCTTTTCTGGAGCAGATAAGAGAGTAGTGATGTGTGGTTGAATTATTAAGTTACAATGAAGGTTGCAATTACGCTATTTTTGACTGAAGATTCTCAACTTGTTTATTAAAACAGGGCCATTTACTTTATTTGCAATTTTTAAAAAGATTCATTTAAATTTGTGGGTCGTTTCTGTAGAAGAACAAAAAAAACTGTCATAGAAGAGTTAATAAATAATATATTCATATATTTCGTTTAGTTTAGCCATTGTGCAATACAATATCAATATACCAGGACAATGTCAGGGCTACTAATGTACCAGGATCCTCAAAGTTCCACATTTGCACCAATTAGGAATATTGCAAATATCAACATTATTTTAATTTGGGAGTCTGTAATGGGAACTGAAAAACAAACACTTTTTAAAGTGGTTGTATGCCCAAAAAAAACCACATACGAGCTCATTATGAAATACTTACCTTAGAACGAAGCTCCCACAGGGTTTCCCGTTCACTGCTAAGGGGGCTGACATGTTCCCTCAGCATTTCTTCCGGGTTCGGGGGGTCCAACGCTGTGAGTGACTGGAGCTGCAATGACATCACTCCCCACATGCACGCAGGAGCCCTCGTGTTCTGGCAAGTTCCGGCACAATATTCCGGACCTTCACTGGAGCTTCACTATGCATGCACCGCTGATGTCAGCGGCTGCATGCACAGGCCCAGATTCTCAAAGGGCTTACGACGGCGCAGCGCCATGTACGCCGTCGTAAGTACTAATCTGGGCCGTCGTATCTATGCGACTGATTCTTAGAATCAGTTACGCATAGATATCCATTCGATCCGACAGGCGTAAGGCTCTTACACCGTCGGATCGTAACTGCAATATTTTTTTCCCCGCTAGGTGGCGATTCCGTCGATTTTCTGCCTTGAGTATGCAAATTAGCTAGATACGCAAATTCCCGAACGTTAGGCTTTTCCCGGCGTATAGTTGCCCCTGCTATATGAGGCGCAGCCAATGTTAAGTATGGCCGTCGTTCCCGCGTCGAAAATTTATAAAATTACGTCGTTTGCGTAAGTCGTCCGTGAATGCTGCTGGACGTAATTTACGTCCACGTCAAAACCAATGACGTCCTTGCGACATCATTTAGAGCAATGCACGCCGGGAAATTTTAGGGACGGTGCATGCGCAGTTCATTCGGCGCAGGGACGCGCTTCATTTAAATGAAACACGCCCCCTACCCACCAAATTTAAATTCCGCCGGGTGATTTACGCTACGCCGCCGCAACTTTACAGGCAAGTGCTTTGTGAATAAAGCACTTGCCTGAAAAACTTGCGGCGGCGTAACGTAAATCAGATACGTTACGCCCGCCCATTTTTACGTCAATCTAAGAGAATCTGCCCCACAGTGAATATCTCCTAAACCGTACAGGTTTAAGAGATATTTATTTTATTATAGGCTTACCTGTAGGTAAAAATTACCAAGCGGACAATACAATCGCTTTAAGAAGCGGTTACGGACAGGAGAGGAATACACCAGACACTTGTCAACAGAAGTAACAAGCATCTTTTAAAAGACATGACATTAATTTAGTACACGATTTTTAATTAACACTACACATATCGACAATATCATTCATTCATTTTTGTAGAAAACAATGGGAGATACTAATAAAACGTATCTAGTTTGTGTGGATTGCATGTGTCTTAATAATAGTAAACATTTAACCAAGCTGTCCATTTTTGGTAAAATACAACAAAGGTTTTCTAATTAACCTGTGCAAGTAAACTTCCTGCATTGCATTTAATTTGTTTAGTTATGTATATAGCCCTATCAATTTATGCAGTGCTTTACATATACTGTATATATATATGAAATATATTATACATACACATCAGTCTCAACCCTCAAGGAGCTTACAATCCAAGGTCCCAGACTCACATTCATATATATCAACAAAGGCCTGGGGAATGCCCAGGAAAAACCAAGCCTACTTACCGACCAGCTCACAGACAACCAATTAACCTGTCTAACAGTATGCATTAAAAACAGGGGTTTTGTCCGCACGCATTTGCAAACGAATGCGTGAGCCACAGAGCCACGTCACGGCACCCCGGAGTCTGTGGTCCTAACACTAAACTATGAGTGTCCCCACAATAAAGGCACATGCATTCTGATGGATAGATGAGGACAGGTATACACATACTAGGGCCAATTTAGATAGGAGCCAATTAAACTACTAGCATGTTTTTGGTCTGTAAGCGCAATCTGGAAAACACCCAAGCATGGAGAACATGCAAACTCCAGGCAGGTAGTAGCGTTGTTAGGATTCAAACCAACAACCCGAGTGCTGCTAGGCAGAAGTACAAACCACTTAGCCACTGTGGGGCAGATCCACAAAAGAATTACGCCGGCGTATCTATTGATACGCCGCGTAATTTTACATTTCCCACGTCGTATCTTTGTTTTGTATCTACAAAACAAGATACGACTGCATCTTGGATCGATCCGACATATGCCGTCGGATCGTAGATGCATTTTTCCGCTGGCCGCTAGGTGGCGTTTCCATCGAATTCCACTTCGAGTATGCAAATTAGCTAGTTACGACGATCCACGAACGTACGTCCGGCCGGTGCATTTTTTTACGTCGTTTGCGTTCGGCTTTTTCCGGCGTATAGTTACCCCTGCTATTATGAGGCGTACTCAATGTTAAGTATGGCCATCGTTCTTGCGTCGAATTTTGAATTTTTTACGTTGTTTGCGTAAGTCGTTCGCGAATAGGGATTTGCGTAGAATGACGTCACCGTCGTAAGCATTGGCTTGTTCCGGTTTAATGTCAAACATGCGCACTGGGATACCCCCGCGGACGGCGCATGCGTCGTTAAAAAAAAACGTTGTTTACGTCGGGTTTTCAAATCTTGTCAGTTTATTAAAAGTTTTTAATGATTTTTAGATTCTGTCACTTCCTGTAGATCGTTTCTCGGCATTCACTTCTTGTAGGTCATCTCCCAGAAGCCTTAATTTCCTTGTTGCATCACAGAAGAGGGTGTAATAGGGTGTATTCACCACTTAGGACCACACCTTCCTTATTGAAATACTATCTTCCACCCACTTCCTATGCAATCGGATTGTACAATCTCTTTTAGTCCTCCCATCAGCTATGTAGTACAAGGGCCTGTCTGATTTAATACAAATTAATTGTATTGGTCAGGTGGGTCCTCCTATTCCATAGTTCTGATACATACAAAGAAAATTATACAGAGATTGTACAATCAGATAGCATAGTGCATGGCCATCTTTATACAAGAACTTAGGAGGAAGTTGACAGAAAAATTCAGTTGCCAGACATTGTTTACATCTCCAAGTAGAGATCGGTTCACAGATTGCAGGAATCGGATTGCATAGGTGAGAACACCATGCGATCAGATTCTAGTGCAGGAAAAAACAAGTCCCTGCACCTTTTCTGTGCGAATCCAATGCAAGTTCAGCTATACAACTGTTTAAATTAGCACAGGGGGGTTTAGTCACAGGCAGGGGTCCCATGATTCCACTTCATTCTGAGGGGCAACAATGTGCCCCCCTTCAGAACCTGCCGCCCAGGTCCCATGGTTCCACTGGGATCCATGGTAGGGCCGGCCCTGCCTTCTCCTTACATAGTTACATAGATGATCTGGTAGAAAAAAAGACGCAAGTTTATCTAAATCAACCAATAAAAGGGAAAAAATAAAATAAAAAATACAATCCTATACCCACAGTTGATCCAGAGGAAGGCAAAAAACCCCAGCAAAGCATGATCACATTTTCTACAGCAGGCGAAAAAATTCCTTCCTGATTCCTGAGAGGCAATAAAATATTCCCTGGATCAACTTTATCTATAAATGTTAGTACCCAGTTATATCATGAACATTTAGGAAAGATTTCTTGAAGAAATCTACTGTGCTGGCCAGAACCAGCTCTTGAGGTAGTCTATTCCACATTTTCACAGCTCTTACTGTAAAGAAACCTTTCTGATACCCTTCCACCCCCTGCTCCATTCATAGGAGCTGTAATATAAATTCCAGCAATGATTAGCAATTTTTGAATGGAGGACACGCAGATGAATAAAATGTCACCTCCTCCATCCATCGAATGCTTTTTAATGCTCAATTCTAGGAATGAAGAAGGGGGGGAGGCGAAAGGGCAGGTAAAGTTGGCACTGTTGATGAGTGCCTTATCACAGGTCCAGTGGCTCGTAGTAACCACTTGGGGGTATAGTGAGGGTCAGAGGAGAGAAGATTTCAACCAAGAGAGCAGCCAACCAGCACAAGGGACACTTCTCCTTCATTGCAAGTATCTTCCCTTGTGCTGATTAAAAAATATAACTCAACTTCCTCTTTAAGGTAACAAAAAATAAAACAAAACAGCTGTCCCTTCTTAAGTCCCGTACACACGATCGGAATTTCTGATGGACTTTTTCCATCGGAAATTCCGACCGTGTGTATGGCCCATCGGAGTAATTCCATCGGAAATTCCAATGAATTCCATCAGAGTTTATATAGAGAACATGTTCTCATTTACTCCGATGGAACTCCGATGTGATTTTGGTCGGAATGTGAAAGGTCCGATCGTGTGTACGGGGCTTAAGTATTAACGCAATAAGTCATTTTTTTTTACTGGTGTGTTGAGAACTATCAAGTGGATCTTAGCAATAAAGCAGATTGGCTCAAGAGCTACTTAACTTTCTCTTGAGCAAGATATGCAGTTCTTTGTAATGTCATTGTAGATGGCAGGATTGATACCTTCCTTGTGCGGGATTCAGCATCCAGGACTCAGGGCTGCAGTGTGTTTGGATCTTCAGTGTCATTATTTTGACATTCCTCCTTTTCTGTTTTGCCTAAAATCCTGGAATTGAGCTCCAGTGTGTAGATGATGGAATGAATGGTATCTGATGTTTTTAAAAACAATGAAGAGATAGGAGCTGTGACGCTGGTAAAGTTGCCTTGCGTTGCTGCTGGAACTGAACACTTTTCAGCTAGTGCTTTGACACATTTGCTGACAGTTTCACTTGTCGCATGACTGTAGACAGATTAAATGACTAATATTTCAGTCCTATGTAATTCTTGCTAACAAACTAAACATATGGGTTTGGGTTTCTCTTCGTAAACACTGTCCTGCGGTGTCAACCCATGGACATTCTCTTCAGCCAGGTCATTTGTAACGGAATAACTATGAGCAGAAGTGACATACATTTATTGTTAAATATATGGCTGTGATATATTTGTGTATATATTGGGTGATTAATGATGTGAAGAGGAAGCTTTGCTTATTATTTTATGAAATCTATTTTATGGAGAACCTATAGAATGCCGTAGTATTACAAAAGAGTATTACGCACATCATTCCAGAGTGTGCCGCATTTTAAAAGGACAGCTAAATAAGTGTTTACATAAATGAAAGAACATTTTCACATGTGAACCTCCAACCCTTTCGTGACCAGGGTTAATCAGTGCTTAGATGTCCAGGCTAAATTAACTTATTTTTTTAAATGAATAACCTGGTCAGATTGTTGAACGATAAACTGAGAAAATTACAAATATTTGAAAAAATGCATTAATATGGTTTAAAGAAGTGGCGGAACTACCAGGGTCACAAAGGTCGCCCCTGCAACCAGGCCCTGGCATTCTGCCACTGTGGGGAGCCTCAGGACAGCAGGAAGGGAGTCCACTACAGAACTTGTGAAAAAGCCCTGCTGTGGGACTGTAAGGCTCAGTTCACACTAGAGATGGGCCCGAACACTCCCCTGTTTGGTTTGCACCAGAGCTCCCGAACAGGGAAAAGGTTTGGCCCCAGCCACGAACCCCATTGAAGTCTATTAGACCTGAACATGAAAAATCAAAAAGCCCCATTTTGAAGGCTTATATGCAAGTTATTGCCAATAAAAAGTGTATGGGGTCTTGGGTGCTGCCCTGGGGGCCATGTATCAATGCAAGAATTAAAAAAAAAAAACATTTTTTAATGATGAGTGAGTAACTTGTATAGCACAACAAATGCGAACTTAATTGCATCAAGGCGCTTGCATCCAGCGTTGTCCCTATCCTTCAGAAGAGGTGGGTCTTTAGTTTTTTCCTAAAAGCCAGATGGTTTTCTTCCAAGCGAATGGTCGTGGGTAGAGCATTCCAAAGCCGGGGTCCTTGGACTGCAAATCTACGTTCTCCCTTAGATTTGTAGCGGGATTTAGGGATTTGGAGAAGGTTTTGGTTAGTTGACCGGAGCACACGCTTGGTGACCTAGGTGCTTGAAGTAAAACAATACAAATTAAAAATTCCCTTAAATGTAGTGACTGGGAGGTCCCCTTAGTCTGCCTGTAAAGTGTGCACAGCATCCTGTACCTCTAAACTGCAATCCCATGGATGCAAGTAGTGCTTTCTTGCTTTGTGCAGTCAATTTCCAAAAAGGAAGAAAGGGGACTGGCAGAATCATCAGGTATTTCTGATGAATAGAGTCAATGAAGACTACTACTGAAAATATATTTTTAAACCCACATATAAAAAAAAAACAATATTATAATGTACACTTTAATATTGGTGTCGGCAAGCCGCCGATTGTGATCGGCCTATTGACCGTGGATCATGACAATGGCTCTGCCTTCCCCCAGCCTCCACCTCTCTTGGAAAGCATCATAGTGCTGGATGGAGGGCAGGGGTGGGAGCTGACTCAGCGATTGTTTGCTAGGTTGTCCTAGCAACCAATCACCTACTTGGTATTATGACATTTTAACTCCGGCAGCTCCCGCTTTTGCCTTCCACCACCCAGCACTATGTGATTTCCTGATCTCCGCTCTGCTGTACACACGCTGGCAGGTAGGAAGTGCTATCTGCACAGTGCTGTGTGTATGTGGGAGAGGGGGTGATGTGAAGGGAACAGAGGAGACACTGTTGGGGGGGGGCAGAGGACACCACAGTGCAGTGGGGGGGGGATTGTGATGAGAAATAGACGGAGGACACTGCTTTAGGGGGTGGGGAAGCAAAGAACACTGCTTACAGGGGGAAGAGGGTCAGAGGACTTTTTGTTGGGGCAGAGGATACTTCTATGGGGGGGAGGGATAGAGGACACTACAGTAGGGAGGAATGTGGCAGAGGACACTACAGTGTTGGGGGTGAAGATGTGAAGGGGGCAAAGCACACTGCTTTGAGAGGGGGCGTACGGAATACTACTGTGGGGGAAGGGGGGGCAGATGGCACTGTTTTGCGGGTAGAGGATACTACAGTGGAGGGACAGAACACTACTGTGGGGGGATAAGGGCAGCGGACACTACAGTGTGGGGAGGGGGGTAATGTAAAGGGGGCATAAGACACTGCGTTAAGGGGGACAGAACACTACTGTGGGGACAGGTGGCAGAGGACACTGCTATGGGGGGCAGAGGACACTACTTTGGGGGGATGTGAAGGGGGGCAGAGGACACTACTGAGGGGGAGTGATGCAAAGGGGGGCAGAGGACACTATATAGTTTTATATAAAATAGATGAATAAATATCAATTCAAATTATACCGGATGATCTGGCATGCTGATATTTTCTGCCTGTGTGTTACTTACTCATTTTTGATAATGTGTATTGCTGTTCTTCATAAATTATAATTAAAAAAAATGTGGTAATTTATTTTCTGTTATCTACTGTAATTTTTAAATTGCATTTTCTCCCATCCCTTCTACTGACTTACGCTAGCAAGCCCATTTTTGCAGTGTATTTTTGTTTCTCTCTTGCCTGTTTCCATGCAGGTATACTGGCATCTCAACTGAATTTGGAATGTACTGTATATACACACACACAGCATACTCTGTCTGCAAATCCTTCACGGCAACATACAGTATGAATACTAAGACCCCTTTCACACCTAGGTGGTTTTCAGGTGTTTTAGTGCTAGAAATAGCGCCTGAAAAGTGCTTCGGAAGCGCCAAAATAATCCATTCTTTTGCTAGCGGCCGAAAAGCGATGCAAAACTACAAGGATCGGCTCTTAAGCGCAAGCGGCTGGTGCTCGCAGTGGGAAAGGGGTCTTATAGTGGGAAGAAAAACTGATTTCACTTTTCTGTCTGATAATACCAGATCTTCCAGAACGATGCAAATTAGTAATGATGTGTTTTAAGATCCCTGGCCATTGTTAATGCATGAGCTATAATTCACAGGCGATGAATTGGTGTTAGAGTAGACAAGTTCATTTTTCTATATACATGGAAAAAAAATCTATCTTTTTGATATTTGCATTATAGGTTTTATGGGGACATAGACGACTATGAATGATTCAATGGAATCAGTAGACATCACTATACTATGTCTGCAATGTATAAATAGTGAAAATGACTACACACATCAGTTGGTGTTTCTACTATTGGTATTTCTGTTTTAGGTTATATGAGCATGATCATACCATTGCCAAAAGAATTAGCAATGGACTAGGGTTTGGCAGCACCAACCTGAAACTGTTGGCCTTCTAAAGAACAGTTGGCAACCATCACAGCTTGCAGACAGTAAGTAAAATGAGATTACATTTCAAGGTTTAAGTAAAAGTCGCAGAAGGTCACTTGACCTGGATTTGCTTGTTTTGTCTCTCCTATGACACTTGTGTTGTACCATACCCCACCTGGCTCCAGTGCTAAATACACCGTATCAACTCTCACAATAAACATAAACAGCTTTGAACACCAATTTATTAGTGCTGATGTGTTATACAATGTGATAGATGTCAAAGCAAAATAAATCCACTGTGTTTTATCCCTTTAAAAACCCTGCAAGTACAGAAAAAAATACTGTTTGATCTGCTAGAAATGCGATCAGATTCTAAACCTTGTTGTGGCCTAACTACTACTGTGCGTTCCCCTCTCTCAGATCTCTACATTATAAAAGCTAATTCTTCTGCAGTCTAATGCCGCATACACACCATCACTTTATGTGATGAAAAAAAACGACATTTTCTGTGAAGTAAAAAACGATGTTTTTGAAACTTCAATTTTCAAAGACGAAGTTGCCTACACACCATCGTTTTCTCACAATGTTCTAGCAAAGCGAGGTTACGTTCTCACCACGTTTTTCCATTGAAGCTCGCTTCATAAGTAGCTTCTGGGCATGCGTGGATGAAAAAACGTCGTGCTACACACGGTCAATTTCTGTGAAGTAAAAGTTGACGTTTTGAAAAACGACACATAAAATTGAAGCATGCTTCAATTTTTTTTGGTCGTTTTTTAGAAGACATAAAACGACGTTTTCCCCCACACACGGTCAATTAAAGTGACGTTTTTAAAAACGTCATTTTTTTTCATCACATAAAACGACCGTGTGTACGCGGCATAAGGGGGCAACTAGAAATGCTCTTTGAGATAATACAGGGAATGTGTAGGGGATACAGGACAGTTCTGAATTTCCACAATCTCACAATATCAACAGTTTTTTTTCTTTTGCAGTTAAAGGATAACTCCACTTTCATTTAAAAAAAAAATAGCAAATAAAAAATTAATATAGCATGTATTATTGCTGCACAAATCATATTGCAATTTAATGTTATTAAATAATAACTTTTCCTTTTTCAAAAAACAGCACTGCAATTTTCTGTGCATACTCTGCAATATAAACACTACAGCTTTTCTTTTCAGAACATATAAAGTGCACTGGCTGACTAAAGTGAATTAGTCACTCCCATTCAGAAACAGTATCCAAATTAAATAGTGGAATTGAGAGTTGTTTCTTCAAAGCAGAAACGGGTAGGAATCTGCAACAAAGTTTGTTAAAATCCTTGCTATACATATTAAAATCATACTAAACACACAGGGGCAGATCCTCAAAGAAATTATGCGGCGTATCTCTTGATACGCCGCGTAATTTAAAATTTTGCGCGTCGTATCTTTGTTTTGGTATCCACAAAACAAGATACAATGGCATCTGGGTTAGATCCGACGGGTATACGTCCTCGTACGCCTTTCGGATCTAAGATGCAATACTTCGGCGTCCGCTGGGTGGCGTTCACGTAGTTTTCCACGTCGGGTATGCAAATTAGCTATTTCCGTCAATCCACGAACGTACGAGCGGCCGGTGCATTTTTTTACGGCGTCTCTAGTCGGCTTTTTCCAGCGTATAGTTAAAGCTGGTATTTTGCGGCGTATAGTTAGACTTGCCATGTTAAGTATGGTCGTCGTTCCTGCGTCGAAATTAGATTTTTTTTTTTTGCGTAAGTCGTCCGTGAATCGGGATGGACGTAATTCACGTCTAAGTTAAAAAAAATTATGTCGTTGCGACGTCATTTAGCGCAATGCACGGCGGGAAATTTATAAACGGAGCATGCGCAGTTCATTCGGGGCGGGGACGCGCTTCATTTAAATAAAACACTTAGATGCAATTTTTTGGCGTCCGCTAGGTGGCGTTCCAGTTGTAGTCCGCGTCGAGTATACAAATTAGCTATTTCCGACGATCCACGAACGTACGACCGGCCGTCGCATTTTTTTACGTTGTTTCCGTTCGGCTTTTTCCAGCGTATAGTTAAAGCTGCTATATAGTGGCGTACTCAATGTTAAGTATGGCCGTCGTTCCCGCGTCTAATTTTGAAAATTTTACGTCGTTTGCGTAAGTCGTCCGTGAATGGGGCTGGCCGCCATTTACGTTGAAAATAATGATGTCCTTGCGACGTCATTTGGAGCAATGAACCCTGGGAGTTTTTACGGACGGCGCATGCGCAGTTCGTTCGGTGCGGGGACGCGCTTCATTTAAATGAAACACGCCCCCTACCCGCCCAATTTAAATTCCGCTCCCATACGCCGTGAGAGATACACTACGCCGCCGTAACTTACGGGGCAAATTCGTTGAGGATTCAAACCAAAGCCAAGTAAGTTACAGCGGCGTAGTGTATCTTACATATGCGCCGGGCGCAGCGTATGTATGTGGATCTGCCCCACACTGTTTAATTTGCATTGTCCCTTCTATTTCTGAATATGAATGATGGCACTCTAATTATTTTAATAAAAAAATCCCATCTAAGTAGCTTTTTTCTAATCAATACACGTCTGTCAAATGACCCAGCTTATTCCCAGCCTGTCTGCAGGGAAACATAAGCAGGAAGAGCTTCTAGTCCTCTGCTGCTGGTCACATGTTAAAAAAAAAAAAACAGCCTTTGGAATACAGTAAAAATAAATAATTAATATTAATAAACTATTACATTGTCATACAACTATATATTTTAAATCAAATCTTTATTATTTTTTGGCAAAAACTTGATGTGGGTCACAGGCTGTGTCAATCCCCTCCAGCCTGTGTCTTAGAATAAGAGGGGGGTGAAGCCTCCATCAATCTGCATTTAATATCCCACCCCCATTGTGTTAGTGAGCATGGAGGAGGAGGGGGGAGTGGACTGTCATTTACTACAGTGTATATGCCCACGTGTGTGACTCTATAGTCACATAGGCTGCTCAGATGTGATAAGGAGGAAATGCTTAGCATAGAAACTCACTGCTCTACAAAATCCCTACCTGAATTGGAGACTTGGACAGAAGGGGGAGATAGAGAGCAGCAGGATCAACCAGGTTTTGTGCAGAATACATACAGTAAAACTAATCTCAAAGTGACTGAGTGAGAATGAACAGCATGTAATATACCATGTTTTTATCATTTTTTTTATAATGTGGGTTTAGTGACACTTTAACTATCCAGGCGGTATTGTTTCTTTTCTCAACAAGAGAGGAATTACTCTTTAACAGCTATACCAAAACAAACTTAAAATTACAAAACAAAAATACCATACAGCAGGGAAAGGAACAAAGGAAGTGCTACAACCTCCAAAACCTAGAAGGATAGACAGGGAGATCAAGACATCTGAAGAGAGTAAAAATCTCTCACCAGGACAAACATATAACTAATGTCTATGTAGGAGGCTGAAACATGTACATTTTTGGTATCTGATTTCTTTTTATGGTTAGATGGATTAAATAAAGTTATACATTTTTAATACCAAGATGTCCTGGTGCAGGATTTTTACTCTCTTCACAGCAGAGAGAGGGTCTTTTTATGGGCAACGTTGAAAATACACAAATCTTAAGTCCTAAAGCTGTATGAGGGGATGGTGCTCAAAATTTTTGGCGGGGCGCAAACGAAAAAAATAAAAAAAACAATTGCAGCCTTACTGTTCCCATCAAATGCAGCCACTGTGCCCATTAAATGCAGCCACTGGGCCCATCAAATGCAGGCACTGTGTCATCAATTGTCACCACTGTGCCATGCCATCAAATGCAGTCACTGTGCCATGCCATCAAACGCAGCCACTGTGCCATCAATTGTCACCACTGTGCCATGCCATCAAACGCAGTCACTGTGCCATGCCATCAAACGCAGCCACTGTGCCATCAATTGTCACCACTGTGCCATGCCATCATACGCAGCCACTGTGCCATCAATTGTCACCACTGTACCATGCCATCAAATGCAATCACTGTGCCATGCCATCAAACGCAGCCACTGTGCCATCAATTGTCACCACTGTGCCATGCCATCAAATGCAATCACTGTGCCATGCCATCAAACGCAGCCACTATGCCGTCAATTGTCACCACTGTGCCATGCCATAAAATGCAGTCACTGTGCCATGCCATCAAACACAGCCACTGTGCCATCAATTGTCACCACTGTGCCATGCCATCAAACGCAGCCACTGTGCCATCAATTGTCACCAATGTGCCATGCCATCAAACGCAGCCACTGTGCCAATTGTCGCCACTGTGCCCGTTAATTGTCGCCACTGTGCCCATTGTCGCCACTGTGCCCATTGATGCCACTGTGCCTATTGTCGCCACTGTGCCCTGTATAATGCCCCTCCCCCCGCCCGGCACTTACCTTTCTGGGGGTCAGCCATCCTCCTTCCACATCCCTCGATGTCTTCTCCCACCCTCGATAACGCTTCAGCCAATCAGGTTACCGGTAACCAGAACTGGTGAACCTGATTGGCTGAGATGCCTGTCAGTCTTATATAAGGAACGCACCACCATCCCTTAGATAAGTTTCCGGGAGCCGAGAGCTGTACTCGTTGGCTCTGATAGGCACTTCCGCACAGCCAACCAGCTGCCGTTATTCAGGTGACTGGCGCTCACCGTCCGGCCATCTGAATAGTCGGCGGCAGCGGCCGGCAACAATAATATAGATTCATGCAATGCATGAATCTATGTTATTGTATCAGTGGCGGTGTGAGAGCCAGAGGGGGCGGCGCTCCAGCGCCCTCTATAGACGCACCGCCACTGTATGGAACAGTACATTATCACAGTCACAAACATACACTGACATATGTGCAGTTACCAGTGCATATTTGACTGTGAAATTGATTTGTTTTCTTTTCCAATTATCTGATTAATTTAATTTTGAAACAAGGTAGGTTTAAATGTGACACCCACTTTTGCATCAAACAGTAAAAGGCCCGCTTTCACTGGCAGATAGAAATTGCTGTGGCTGTCCCTGTTCTTTCTGATGCAAAACATGTCCTGCCGCTGGTGCTATGGATGGGACAGCAGCTAAAATTGACTTCTGGCCTCAAATCAAAGAAGGACAAAAAAAGTTCCCCAATAATCACGTGTTATTACATTTTCTTTTGTGTAGGTGGCTGAATCATTAAACCAGTTATAAGTTCTAGAATGCCCATACTTTTCTAATGCCGCGTACACACCATCGCTTTCTGCGATGGAAAAATGCGACGCTTTATGTGCTTTAAAAAAACGTCATTTTTCAAACTTCAATTTGAACAACGACGTAGCATACACACCATCGCTTTTTCACAACGCTCTAGCACAGCGCAGTTCCGTCAATCACGCACGACGTCACTATAAAGGGTCGTTTCTATGCGGAAGACGGCCTCTTTTGCTGATATCGTGTTGCTGCGTGTTAGTAAAAGTTTGGTGAGATACGATTCGTGATTTTCAGTGACTGTGCTTTAAATTTCGTTTTCTGTCGTACAGTTTGTCTATTTGTTGTCGGATCTGTGATACAGTGCTTGTACTAAGGACGTATTTGTTTTGGCATTACGTTTTGTGTGCACGGTGCTGTTTAGCAGGTCGTTCTTCAAAGGCCATTCTTTACTTCAGGGCGTAATTTTTAGTCTGATCTGATTTGACGACCGTTTTCTAGCCATGTTGCGGGTACGAACTCGTCGCCGAGATCGTGCTGTGCTTGTTGTTAGGATGTGTGCTGCATCCCAGCGACGGTCCATGAACAGGGTGAGGAGGAGGTTGTGGACCAAGAACTGGTTGCTACGCAGGGACCAGTTCTCTCATATGCCTCTGCTGCGGGAGATCCGAGAAAATAACCCTGATGATTTCAGGAATTTTCTTAGGATGTCTGACCCCGTATTTCAGCAGCTTTTGGCTTTGGTGTCGCCATATATCACCAGGCAGGACACCGTTATGCGGGAAGCCATCACTGCTGAGCAGAGGCTAGTTGCTACGTTGCGCTACCTTGCAACAGGGAGAAGTCTGCAGGACTTGAAGTTCTCGACGGGCATCTCCCCCCAGGCTCTGGGCCTCATAATCCCGGAGACCTGTTCGGCCATCATTCAGGTTCTTCAGGAGGACTATGTTAAGGTAAGTGGTGTTCTTTCAATGGTCAAACTATGTCCCAAAAACAGTAAAAAAAAATGTTTCTAATATGCTCAGAATGCTGACTTTGTCTCTATGTATGCTGTTCTACACAATTTGTAAAGCCCTACATGTTTATTTAATTTAGCCAACCTGTCCATCATTCTATGTTGTGGCCAAACCCACCTAGCATAGTCCCTATATCCCCGTTTATTTGTGGCCTCCATTGTAGTGCTGCATTTTGTGTGTCCCTATATCCCCGTTTATTTGTGGCCTCCATTGTAGTGCTGCATTTTGTGTGTCCCTATATCCCCGTTTATTTGTGGCCTCCATTGTCCAAACCCCCCCCCCTAGATTTTTGAACTACATAATAATAATTATTTTTCTTATTTATATTTTTTTTTGTGGGGTTGTTTCTCATGTGAGAAACTCATCTTGGGCCCCACTCCCCCTAAATATATTTTTTGAACATCAGAGGGGGTGATTAATATGCTTAGTGTTCACATGTTATTTTTTAATACTAACCTTTTTTGTGGAATTGTTGGTGGGATCCCTTGTAATTTTAGCTATATTCTGTTCAAAATCTTTGTTTTAATGTATTTTTTATTTTCTTTCTATCCAGTTCCCCACCACGCCACAGGAATGGCAGACTGTGGCAGCGGACTTCTCCCAGCGTTGGAACTTTCCGAACTGCGGAGGAGCCATTGATGGCAAGCACATCCGCATTGTGCCCCCACCCCATAGTGGATCCCATTTCTTCAATTACAAGGGGTTCCACAGCGTTGTTTTGATGGCGGTGGTCTCTGCCAATTACGAGTTCTTGTACGTGGATGTTGGGAAAAATGGCCGGATGTCGGACGGCGGTGTCTTTGCGGAGACGGAGTTCGCCCAACGGCTTCGGTCGGAGGACCTAGGATTGCCACCTGCGGAGGAGAACGAAGAGGGTCTGCCCTTCGTGTTTGTTGCAGATGAGGCTTTTGGTTTGGGTCCCCACCTCATGAGGCCATTTCCCGTACGCACCCTCACCCATGAGAGGAGGGTTTTTAATTATCGGCTGGCCAGAGCAAGACGTGTGGTAGAGAATGCCTTTGGAATCATGGCCAGCCGATTCCGATTGTTTTTAACAGCAATAAACCTTGCGGAATACAAATGGAATTACATCATCCTATGTTGTTGCATTTTACACAATTTTTTAAAACGAAATTCACAAACTTATCTGACGGTATTGCCTGATGAGGCTGATGTTGTGGCTCCGGAGCCGGGACATCAGGCTAGCCATAGAGGCTTGGCCCCCCAAACCGCACGTGCAGTGCGTCAATCATATGTGGACTATTTTATGGGGAGGGGGGCCATTGAAATGCCTGATCTTGACTAAAGAATAAAATTTACTTTTTGTTTGATTAAACAGTGTTTATTTTTTCAATTTTCTTTATTTTTAAGTTTTGGGGGGTAATGTTTCTTTTTCCTAGGTTCTCATCCAGCCATGTGTTTGGGATGTCATAAATTCACATGAGTGTTAAATCTTAATAACTCTACAAATATGCCTGAGTAATTGAATGAGTCTGCATTGATACCAATAACTACACACAAATTGTTTGGAGTCCAAAATGTTATTTATTTTTTACTTTTTTTTTTTTGATTAGTACAAAATATAATCATTTTTGATAATTTTCTTTTTCTTTTTTGATTATTACAAAATATAATTTTTTAATATTTTTTTTGTCTTTTTTTTGATTATTACAAAATATAATTTTTTTATATTTTTTTTGTCTTTTTTTTGATTATTACAAAATATAATTTTTTAATATTTTTTTTGTCTTTTTTTTGATTATTACAAAATATAATTTTTTTATATTTTTTTTGTCTTTTTTTTGATTATTACAAAATATATTTTTTTTATATTTTTTTTGTCTTTTTTTTGATTCTTACAAAATATAATTTTTTAATATTTTTTTTGTCTTTTTTTTGATTATTACAAAATATAATTTTTTTATATTTTTTTTGTCTTTTTTTTGATTATTACAAAATATAATTTTTTAATATTTTTTTTGTCTTTTTTTTGATTCTTACAAAATATAATTTTTTTATATTTTTTTTGTCTTTTTTTTGGTGTTTTTAAAATTCAAGGTAAAAAAAAAATACACAAACAATTAAACCCTCCCCAAAACATTAATAAAAATTTTAAGCTGCCGTTCCAGCGTCTTTGCTTTGTGGCGTATTTCACGGCAGGCCAGACGTATGTCCTCGACTTGGGCCCTGCAGGTGAGAACCTCGCCAATGAGGAGCTGGGCACTATACGTGTCCAGTCCCTGACCAGCCCGATTTCCTCCTGAAATGTGGAACCAAAACATGTGTTAAAAGATTGTATGCCTATATCTATATTCACAGAAAATGTGGTAGATGTTACTTTACCGGATGTTGAGGCAGGTTCCTCTTCCTCTACATCCCTCGGGGGTGTGGCTTGATTGGCTTGTGCCTCCTGCCTTTCTGCTTCATTGTGCCCTACAAGATTGAAGAAAGGGAAAACATGAGGTTCAAACATTACGAGCGGCCTGAAATGACCCCAAAATATTCCTAAATTATAAACAAAAGGGCAATATTGTTGATTTTTAAACAATTATCCAGAAAATAGACCAGTATTTAATCCATTCACAAAGTAAGGTCAAATCTGTTGACCAAATTTTTATTTTTAGATATGTAAGCTAACCAAGTCTCCCCTGGATCTGCTCACCCCTGTGTGTGACCCAACATAGGTTGTGATTGTGACAAACAATTGTGCTACTGAGTACACATGTTCAATAAAAAAAGGAGTAGCAAACGCTCCTTTTTGGGAATCTCAAGGTATTTACGTTTCTTCTAAAATAAGCTGAAACACATTTCCATCAATACCAGAATTGAATACACCTTTTTTTTAAGCCCCAAAAATGTCACAACTTTCATATTTGTGTCGACTAATTGGTCATAGGAGTCGTCGTTCATTCGCCCACAATTCATAAATTTACGAATTTAGTTCAGATACAGTGCTTCAACTCCCCTTTGCACATGCAAACTAGGCATGATGCCATTTCTCATTAATATGGTATTGGATTATTGAAAGTCAGCGAATGAACGACGACTACGACGACTGCATCATGCGTCCACATTCATAATATTCATTTTATGGTCAACCTGCAAAAAAAAAAAAAAATGGCACAAAGAACACACCAAAATAATTAATACACATGGAAAAAACGTACTTCTTCTTCGAATCACCCTATTAATTTTGGAAAGTTGGTGGGGTTCCCTTTTTTTTAAATCCGACCACCTTTTGCGCAGGTGCTCTCTGCTCCTGGTTTTCCCAAACTTCCGCTGGAGCCTACGGATGACCTTCTCCATAATTTGGGCTTTAACTTTATTGGGATGCATGTAGGGGCCATGCTTGGCATCATAGTCCTCCCTCCTCAATATGGTGACCATCTCCACCATTTCGTTAAAACTCATATTGGAGGCTCTGCAGCGGAATCTGCGGCATGGTTGGGCCTGGCCTGCCTCCTGGCTTGAGCTAGAATACACCTCCATGTTGTCCATCTTTTCTCCCTCACCAAACGACAGAGAAGGGGCGTGGAAAGGACGATAGCGAACGTCAGGGGCGGGGTGTCGTGCGGAGCGTCACGCGTGCGTAGTGTAAAAGGGATGGGACGTGTTTGTAAACGGCGTGCATAGTCTGTGGAAGAAGGCGTAAATCACGATCTTTCATAACGACGAGACGTAAGTTTTTTATTCCGACTTTATTATAGTGAATAGGGAATGAGTTTGTGGGCTAGTTAGGGGAAGTAAGCTAGTGGCTTTAATTACATTATGTTTTGGCTTCTGTTTCATGTGCAGAAAGAATGGATCCCTTCAAGGATGCTGATTTCCTGACAGAATTCATACAAAAATGGAAGGAACATCCTGTTCTGTGGCAAACCAAAAGCACAATAAATAAAAACAAAGAAGCCAGGGAAAAAGCTAGACAGAGCATGCTTGTTTTTCTGAAAACAAGGGTCCCCAACGCCACAACAGACACTGTGAAAAGCAAAATAAATTCCATCAGGGGCACCTACAGGGCCCAACGGGTCCAAGTCCTGGCCTCAATGAGGTCTGGGGCTGCAGCTGACTCCATATACAAACCAACCCTGTGGTACTATAGTCAGCTGCAGTTCCTGGACGACCACATTGAGACCAGGGCATCCATGTCTACCCTTCCCCCAAGAGGTAGCTCCCAGCTTCCCAGCAGCCAATCCTCCAGTGTTCCCTGCAGACAAGAGCAGGCAAGCTCGGAGGAAGAGGAAGAGTTCCTGGAGGACCCCAATTGTGAGCCATGGAGAATGGTATGTGTTTTTTGTATGAATTTAGTTAGTATATGACAAGTATAGTAATAATGTTAAATGTATGTTACTATTGTTCTAAATTCTATGTGAATCTCGTAAGTTTAGGGATAGGATCAATAGTCAGTAGTGGGAAAACATGATGGGGTCAAAATGGGCAAATTAATAATGTTTATGAAGGAGTGGGTGGCATTTTCAGATAGGCCAGTAGGGGGGAGTAACGCAATACACCTGCAAGGGGTCCCAGATGGAAGACATCCTTTTTGAGTACTATCTAGTTGACACTAAATTGAATAAAATATTTTTTGGGGAAAAGGCCACTTATTTGCTAAATTAGGCATGCAACAACCCACATAATTCCAGGGGGACCATGTCTGAAGGTGTTTAAGGGGCCAGATAATTAGGGATGGCGACCCTGTGTGTAATATATATTGACATTCAATTTGCATCACTCATGATTGTAAAAATGTGTGTGATTAATGACAAACACAAATAACATATGTTCCTTTTTTTGATACACAGGCAGACCCAAGCCAGGAAGAGCCAGGGCCCACAGGGAGCCAGGAAGAGCCAGGGCCCACAGGGAGCCAGGAAGAGACAGGGCCCACAGGGAGCCAGGAGGAGCCAGGGCCAACTGCAAGGCAGGAGGTGGCAGAGCCCACTGGGAGCCAGGAGGTGGCAGGCCCCAGTGGGACCCAGGAGGCACGCCGGCGGGATACCATCTCCCGGATCCCTCCATTCCGCAATCCCAATAAACGGCTCAGGAGTATGCGACAAATGGAGGAGGAGATCCAGGGCCTGCTTCGCCAAGCTACTGCAGCCATCCGAGAGCCACCCAGTGAAGTTGAGGGGTTCGCAGCGCTCATTGCAGCCAAGCTGTACAATCTGGAGCAGAGCCAGCGTGTGCGCTGCAAACTCCTCATCTTCCAAGCCATAACCATGGCATCCCTGGGGCAGCTCGATGACGACACCCACATTGTGCGGATTGCTCCTCCTGTCCTTGCTGCTCCTCCTGCTCCTGCTCCTGCTCCTGCTCCTGCACCTGCTCCTGCTCCTCCACTTCATGAGGCTGCTCTGGCTCCTGCCACCTCATCTCCTCCAGGAACCCAGCCCCCAAGGACTCGGGCTACAGGGAAGGCTGCAGGGAAGACTGCAGGAAAGGCTGCTGGGAAGAAAAAGCCCAAGAAATAATACGGTGCCCCTGATGGAATTTTAATGTGGACTCACAGGCTGTATTTGTGGCTTCGGGGACCCTTGTTTTCAGAAAAAATCAAGCATGCTCTAATGTGCTGCCTACCTTGGCATCTTTGTTTTTATTATGTTGTGTTTTTGGGTTGCCACCTTTTTTTTTGCAAATTTTTAGGAAGACTAAAATAAATGTTTATTTTTCTGCCAAATTTCACCATGTTTCTTTATTGTAGATTTGAGAGATCATTATTGAGTGGGCAGACCCATTACAAAATAAATAATGCAAACATTAACAAAAACATGCTTGTGGGTGAGTTAACTAAAAAATTAGGTTGTTGCAGACACTTCACACACTCCTAAATAAACACAAAATAGAGATTACAAATCAAATTGGTGACAAAAAAAAAGAAAAAAGAAAAACAAAGGTGGACCAATATATATATTTAAAATGTTTAAGATGGAAGATACAACTAAATAACAGAACACAAACATAAACATTATCAAACAAGAAAGAAACTAATTATAAGCTTGTCATAACTATGTAACAAGATCAGCCGCAACAAACGTCCATTTCTGGGTAGCAGTTAAAAGCAGGGGTTAAAGAAGCGCTTTCTTTTCTTGTCTATAAGCTGAAAAACACCTTAACGAATGTGCTGATTCCATTCTGAACAGTCGTTTTACATGAATGAGCGCTGCCGTCTCCTAACTTGCTTCTGAGCATGCGCGGGCTTAAATCGACGTTTTTACGTACACACGGTCAATGTTTAGAACACAGAAAACGACGTCGGCCAAAAACGACACATAAAATTGAAGCATGCTTCAATTTTTTTCTGTCGTTTTTTACAAGACATAAAACGACGTTTTTGCCCACACACAGTCAATTAAATTGACGTTTTTGAAAATGACGTTTTTTTCCATCGCAGAAAGCGATGGTGTGTACGCGGCATAAGAGTTAAAAAGGAGAGTTTTGGGGACTTTAACCACTTCAGCCCCGCAAGAATTGGCTGCCCAATGACCGGGCCAATTTTTTGTGATTCGGCACTGCGTCGCTTTAACTGACATGTGCGCGGTCGTGCAATGCGAAAGGCAAATCCACTTTGCACTACAATTTGATGTTCAGTTATATTGTCAGAGACATGTTTTTTTTCTTTGGACAGATCCAAAACGTCATAGAACATTTTTTTTTTTTTTTAAGTGGTTCATCAAAACATTGACACAGAGAAATAAATCAGTTATGTATTCCTTAAACCAAAAACCAAAAATATTTTGCAGCTTACCAATCATTAGATGGTGGCTGCATCAGTTTTCTTTTCATAGTTTTTTCCCCTCTGTTTTAACCTGGTGATCTGGCCATTAACACACCTCCTGCATTAGAGCGCCCCCACTCTGGATGAATGAGCACATACGGCACCATTGGACAGCAGCATTGTCAGTCTGGGAAGAGAGTGTTAGATGTACTAACAAATACACATAACATTGAAGCCAAACTCCAGCTAAGACTTTTAGAAGATGTTAACGCAAACAGTTTTTTTCCCTCCCTTTAAGATAAAGGTTTTACATAAATAAATGTAACTGATTATTTAATTTTTTAATGGTTTGTCTCATCTTTGTAACTGATACTTTCTGCTAGAGAGCTTGTTCTTTTAAAACAAACAACAAACTTACTGGCTTGGTCACCAGGTAAAAATACAGGAGAAGAAAGAGTCTAAAATATATTTAAAAAACTAGTATAAATAATTCAATATATCTTTATATTAAGTGAATAAAATAAAGGTTTAGGCACTTTTTTGTGTTCAGGTGTGTAACAACAAATGAATCACATGGGTAACATAAAAAACCATGACCATTGGCATTTATACATTGACATTTATAACTGAACAACCACCACACAGACCTCCCTAGTGTAATATCTAATGAGTGGCTGCCAGCATAAACATGTCTCCCCACGTCAAATGTATAAACAATAAAAAAGGCAATGCGGCACTACTCTGAAACAATAAAGTGACCATAAAATGTTGATGCAAAACACCCTATAAAAAAATTATTTATTACATGAAGTGGGCAAAAAGACTCAGAAATAGTATTCATGTGTAGGGATGAGTCAAACACCCCCCCCCCCCCCCCACAGTTCGGTTCACACCAGAACAATGCGAACAGGCAAAAAGTTGAGTGAACATGCGATCCCTATTAAAGTCTATGGGACACGAACATGAAAAATCAAAAGTGCTAATTTTAAAAGCTTATATGCAAGTTATTGCCATATAAAGTGTATGGGGACCCGGGTACTGCCCCAGGGGACATGTATCAATGCAAAAAAAAAGTTTTTTTAAAAACAACTGTTTTAAATATCATGCCTGGGGGGTCCCCTTAATCTTCCTGTAAAGTGGCGCATCTGTGCAATGTGTAGAACAGTGCGGCAGCAAAATTACATTTCTAAAGGAAAACATGTAATTTAAACTTGCCATACCATTGCCATTGCCAGTCCATACCAGGCCCTTCAGGTTTGGTATGGATTTTAAGGGGAACTCCACGACAAAAAAAAATTGGCTTGGTTTTCCCCCAAAATCCATACCAGACCCTTAGGTGAGCATGCAGCCTGGAGGACAGGATGGGGGGGTGAGCGAACGTCCCCCCACTCCTGAACCATAGCAGACCACATACTCTAAACATGGGAAGGGTGCTTTGGGGGGGACCCCACACTGTTTTTTTTAAATATTGGCATGGAATTTCCCTTAAAATCTATACCAGACCCAAAGTGCCTGTTATGGATTTTTTTTTTTTTTGGGGGGGGGGGGGGTTATTTAATTCTCTCATAGGGTTTTTAACCACTTCAATACACTGCATTATATAATTATATAATCGACACTGCACTGTATACCCTGCACTGTACTATATATACTACACTGACTGCACTATATACTCTGAACTGCATTATATATACTATACGGACTGCACTATATACTCTGAACTGCATTATATATACTATATGGACTGCACTTTATACTCTGAACTGCGTTACAGTATATATACTATACATACTTTACTATATACTATGAACTGTAGTATATATACACTATAAGAACTTCACTATATACTTTGCAGAAAAATTGGGTATTGGGTGTTGCCAAAACACTGTAACCCCTCACAGTTACTCTTAAAAATTAGTTCAATAATTAAAATTACATGCCCCAGTCAAACAGGTGCAGACAAATTGGGCCTTGGGTGTTGGTGATGTCAGAACACTGTAACCCCTCACAGTTACTCTTGTTGGGTGCAAGAACAGGCCCTGCTGTTAAAAAACAGTTAAAAATTTTAAATTAAATGCCCCAGTCAAACAGGTGTGGACAAATTGGGCCTTGGATGTTGGTGGTGCCAGAACACTATGACCCCTCAGTTACTTTTGTTGGGTGCAGGAACGGACCCTGCTGTTAAAAATGTGTTCAATAATTGAAATGACGTGCCCCAGTAAAACAGGTGCAGAAAAATTGGGTCTTGGGTGTTGGTGGTGCCAGAAAAATGTAAACCTTCACAGTGAAGCCTCATACACACGGACTTCCATCAGACCTTTCCGTGGATTTTTGTTCGAAGGGCATTGGCCGTGAACTTTTCAGCCAACTTTCACCTAAATCCTGTGTTTTTTCAGCTCTTTACCGCCACCCTGTGGGCAACTTCTGCCATTGTTGTCTGATCTTTAGCATTGGTTCTGAGCATGCGTGTTTGTACTTTAGTCTTTAGTACGGTGTACACACCATCGGATTAGCCTCCATTGGACATCTGTTGCCGGAAAGTTTGTCTGTTTGCACGGTGAAAAGTTGTCCGATGAAAAACACAAAAAGTTTGTCCGATGGAGCATACACACAATCAGATTGTCCAATCAAACAGGTCCGTCCGATCGTTTTGTATGGGCCTTTACTCCTGTTGGGGGCAGGGACGGACCCTGCTGTTAAAAATGTGTTCAATAATTGAAATTACATGCCTCAGTCAAACAAGTGCAGGCAAATTATGTCTTGGGTGTTGGTGGTGCCAGAACCCTGTAACTCCTAACAGTTACTCTTGTTGAGTGCAGGAACGGGCCCTGCTGTTAAAAAGCTGCTCAAAAATGTTAATTACATGCCCCTGTTAACCACTTGCCTACTGTGCACATACACTCCCTTCCTGCCTAGATGAAATTTTAGCTTCCGGCACTGTGTCGCTTTAACTGACAATTGCGCGGTCGTGCGACGTGGCTCCCAAACAAAATTGACGTCCTTTTTTTCCCACAAATAGAGCTTTCTTTTGGTGGTATTTGATCGCCTGTGCAGTTTTTATTTTTTGGGCTATAAACAGAGCCGTCTTTACCATAGGGCAAACAGGGGCAGCTGCCCAGGGCCCTGTCACTGTTAGGGGCCCAAAGCAGAGCCGCCCGTTAAGCCCCTGTGCTGCCCACAAATAAGCGCTGAAAATCATCAGCGGCACACAGCCAGCGTCCCTTCCCAGTGTTTTAAAATGTACAGCACCCCTGGCTTCCCTTAAGGCCCCGTACACACGACCAAACATGTATGCTGAAACTGGTCCGCGGACCAGTTTCAGCATACATGTTTGGTCGCGTGTAGGCGCGAGCGGGCCGAATTCCAGCAAACATTTGCCCGCCGGGCCTTTTCCCAGCAGACAAATATTCCTGGACGTGTTTTAAAACCGTCCGCTGGAATCCTGCCCGCTCGGACATGTACGGTCGTCAGTACAGACCTACCGTACATGTCCGAGCGCCCGCCGTCCCTCGCATGCGTCGAATGACTTTGACGCATGCGTGGAAGCCTTTAAATGGCAGGCCCGCCCACGTCGCCGCGTCATCGCGTATTGTTTACGCGCGGACTTCTGTACGATGGTTAGTACAGCCATCGTACAGAAGCCCTCTGGCAGACATGTACGGTGAAAACGGTCCGACGGACTGGTTTCATCGTACATGTTTGCTCGTTAGTACCCGGCCTTAGACGTGCACTTCTCCCTTCCTGCCACTGGGTGCTGCTTGTATATAAAAGTGAATTAGAATGTGATTTTAGAGCATCCCCAGTTTGATCTACAGAAGGCTGACTTCTGCATGTCCTGCTCCAAGGTATGTCACTGTTTGCTAACGTATTATGCAAATAGAAGTTTTTTGTAGAGTGTGCCCAAAGTCTTTATAATATTTGATGATTCACTGCAGGTCTGGTCACTGTTTTAAAAAGTTCCTCTATTTTACACATGGCCTGGCATGGGGTCACAGCACCGTCTGTCCATTCTGCTTTAGCACCATGGGACCCCATGCCATGCCATGTGTAAAATAGAGGAACTCTTTAAATCACAGACCAGACCTGCAGTCCAGGCTGAGTAAGGCCTTAGAGCACATGGCATTACTGTCTGTATTTAACTGCTTGATGGGCTTATTTTGGGCCTGGCTGGTTCACATGTATGTGTTTTGGCGGCCCACGTTTGCGCAGGCACAGCAGCCCATTCATTTGAATGGGCCGCCATGCCTGTGTTTCCTGCAAAGAAAAGCGCATGCCTCATGTAATAGGCTGCGCACACGGCACACCTATGCCCATCAAGCAATGAAATACTGTCTGTCCATTCTGCTGTGTGCTGTGACTTATCTGCAGTTCCCGCACTGTCAAACTTGCTGCATTTTTAGACGTTTAGGTCACGCTTTTAAAAACACAGTGCGTTTGTGTGTGCAAGAACTGCAGGTAAGTAGCATGGTGCAAAAGCAGAATGGATTTCAAGGCAACTGTATTTTTAAAATGCTGAATGCACCTTTTTTTCTGCAGGAAACAAAGGCATGGCAGCCCATTCAAATCAATGGGCTGCTGTGCCTGCACAAATAAGGGCCGCCAAAACACATACATGTGAACCAGCCAGGCCCAAAATAAGCTGGAGGGGGGCCCAAAAAAAATGTTTGCCCAGGGCCCAAACCATATTAAAGACGGTCCTGGCTATAAAAAAAAAAGAGCGTAAATTTTGAAAAAAAAACACAATTTTTTACTTTTTGCTATAATAAATATCCCATTTAAAAAAAAAAAAATTTGTTATCTCAGTTTAGGCCGATACGTATTCTTCTACATATTTTTGGTAAAAAAAAAAATCACAATAACCGTATAGTGACTGGTTTGCGCACAAGTTATATTGCGTTATAGTGTCTTCATCTGGGTCCCCAGATGAAGACACGTGATACGTGTCGTAACGCGTAGGGATTGGACGGGAGGACGTACACCTGGAGTGACGTATACAGGCGCTTGAAACGCCGCTCGTTTTAAAAGTTTCTTTGCTGTAATCTGTCAGATCGCATGTAAGCGCAGTTTTTTCCTCTTATTAAATATTTCCGGTGCTTACTACTTCACGATTGGAGTCCCCTCCTTTGTCTTTGTGTTTCCCCTGCTTTCCTCTTGGGCATACCTATTATCTGGATCTATTGAGTACCTGGCCATGGATATCTAAGGAGGATTGGTGGAGCCTGTATACGGAGGACCGGGAGTGACACCTACAGTGGAGGCATTTTATTATCTACGTGGAGGTAAGAGTCCCGGGAGCCCAGGGAGGGATTATTACACCCGTCTGGCAACACTTGTATTGGATTGCTTTGAGATCACATCAGTTACATTTCTCTGGCAGCTTATATGAACATTAGCACTGGATTACCACAATTAATTTATTTTTTCATCCTACTTTGGACATTTTATCACGGTTATTGACCATATTTTGGTGACCCTAATTTCATTGCAATTTATTTTATTCTACTTTTAACTTTGAAGTTTGGACATTTATATTTATTTATATTTTGCACTTGATTTATTGAGCTTGTATTTGCTCTCTTCCACGTCTTCACAGATTATTATCTATATTTATTTATTTTTCACCGTGTCTGCGTGTTAGGATGCGCAGAACCCCACTTTATTGCATTTATATATTTGTGTGTATTGTAAACACTTTAGGTTTTGCAGCACCTATTGCTATATTTTGTTTAGGGTTTTTACATTGAGGGTCCATATTAGCGCAAAAGCACTGTCACTTTAAAAAATAGAGCATGTTCGAATTTTTTTTTGCCCGTTTTTCAGAACCCAAAAAATGCTCTGGAGCCCACACACGGTTGTTTTTAATGACATAAAAAAAAAATTTTACAACCTGAAAAATGATCACGTGTACGCGGCATCACAGTTACTCTTGTTTGGCGCAGGAACAGGTCCTACTATTAACAGAAGATAAATGTTTCATCCTCTGCTCCCCCTGCGAAGGCAGGATGAGCTCTGCAACTTTATCCTTGTAACGTGGATCAAGAAGGGTTGCCAGCCAGTAATGATCCCTCTCCTTGAAATCACGAGTCCTAGGGTCCTTTGCAGACTTTGCAGAATCAGGGAGCCCATGCAGCGTAAGTTTGCAGAAGCATTAGATTCTGAGTCCTCTGGGTCACTAAGGATGACATTGTCAGGAGCTACCTCTTCCCAGCCATGTACAACTCCTTGGGTTTCTGGGGACTGAAAACCATCCCTTGAAGACAGCTGCATGTTATCCTCTACCTATATACTGACACAATCCTCCTCCTCCTCTTCTTGCTGTGTGTTTATGGGCCCGGCAGAAATTCTATCTGCATAAAGGGGGCCTTAAGAGGAAAGGAAGTCCTCCTTTTCTTCCTGCTGTTCTGCCTCAAGTGCCCTGTCCTTGATTCCACGAAACATGTGCACCAGCAGGAAGACTAGAGGGATGATGCATGCAAAATTAAGCCAAGCTCCTCTGAGCCTGTCCTGGTGCCATACTCACACAGGTACTCATTGATTGCCCCCTGCTGTGTGTGCAGCTGCTGCAGCATTGCCAATGTTGAGTTCCACCTGGTGGGCATGTCAAAAATAAGGCGGTTGATGGGCAGGTTGAATTCCCATTGAATGTCAGCCAGCCGAGCACTGGCATTGTATGACTGCTGAGAATGACCACAGACTTTTTTGGCCTGCCTCAGCAGATCTTGTAAGCCTGGGTATCTGGTCAAGAAATGCTGCACCATCAAATTAGGGACGTGTGCCAAGCATGGAACATGTGTGAAGTGTCCCTGTCAGAGGACAGAGAGAAGATAGGTGCCATTGTCGCATACAACCATTCCTGGCTCAAGCTGCCATGGCGTCAACCACCACTGAGCCTGCCCCTGCAGAGCTGACAGAATCTCTGCCCCAGTGTGGCTCCTGTCCCCTAGACAGACCAATTGAAGCACTGCATGGAATCTTTTAGCCTGACTGCTTGCGTAGCCCCTTGAACGCTCAGGGAGCACTGCTGTTTCAGAGGACAATTCTGCAGAAGAGGCCATAGAGGAAGAAGAAGAGGAGGGGTGGAGCAGACATATGTGGCAGAATCACATCCAGCTTTTTGGAGGTGTAGTTGCAGAACAAGCTTCAACACTGAACCTGCATCCTTCTCAGCTGCCAGTAGAGTTACCCATTGCGCCGTGAAGGAAAGGTAATGTCCCTGACCATGCCCGCTGGACCATGAGTCAGCGGTAATATGAACTTTGCTTCTGACCGCCCTGTCCAATGAGGCAAAAACATTGCCTTCCACAAATGTATTTTTGGAACCTGCCACTGTGGTACAGCACATTCCACAAATTCACGAAAGGGAGCAGAGTCTACCAGCCATAAAGGCAGCAGTTGTAATGATAGCAATTAGGCCAAGCTATCATTTAGACACTGAGCATATGGATGGCTGGGACAGTATTTTTTTGAGGTTCAGAAACTGGGGTAGCAAAATGTGCCTGCTGAAATCAACTGCTGTTGTACTGCTAGCAGATTGGCTGCAAGTACTTGCGACACCTATTGCTGTAGCTTCATTCCTCTCAGTGCAGGTTTTTGAGAGGACTTGAGGTATACACTGTAGTAGGGGTTGAGATCCCAGATGAGGAGCAAGGAGAAGTCTGCCTTTTTTATGATGTGGGTCTTCCAGGTGCTGTTGCCAATGGACTGAATGGCAGGTCGTCATAGGTCTTGTCAAGCATTTGGTGCCCAAGCGGGTGCTGCTCTGGCTATGCTTGATCTGCTGCAGACATAGATTGCAAACAGCAACGGTGCAATCTACTGCACATGTGTCGAATAAAGCCCACACCAATGAACTATTGGAAGTCAGTGGGGAGTCAGCAGCGCCCTGCACCTGTGGAGCTCTGTGGTATGATGCAATAGGGTGGCTGCCCTTAAGTTGGTCCCTGGAAGACATCCTGCCTCAGAGTTGTGCATCCCCCTCCTTCTCACTTTCCTCCTCTCTTTCCTCCTCTCTTTTCCAAGTACAGTCAGTGACCTCATCATCCCCTCCCTCCTTGTCACTGGAGCAAATTTGGCAGTATGCTGCAGCTGGGAGAACGTGACTGCTAGTTTCTTGTCCTTCTGTGGCACTCCATCTCTAGGCTCACGTTATTCCCTTCCTCAACCTGGGAACCAACATTGGAGCCTTCAAATTGCTGCGTATCCTCCAGCAGTATGTAACTGACACTATAGTCGAATAATTCTGGTGACTCCTCCATGCATGATGGTGGGGCTACGTAACTGTGGATGAGGAGTCATTGGAATAGGCCGCTTTTGCAGCTGCGTTGGAGGGCAAACTAGTATGAGCCTGGGTGACAGAGGATGAGGAGGATGAGGATGGCTTAGTTATCCACTGCACCAACTCTTCTGCATGTTGTGGCTCAATAACACGGCCAGCAGCAGAAAAAAAGGACAAGTGTGCCCTGCCTGCAGAGGATGCACCATGTCCGCGACCACCACTTTTCACTGTAGACACAGAGGCTGCTTGCCCTCTTTTAGTGGCCTGTGAGTGCCTCTCCTTGGTGGTCTTCCGGACAGGAAGGGGACTTTCTTTTCACACCGCACTACACTGTATTATATACTGTGTACACTGCCTGCACTTTATTATATACTGTATACCGCCTTCACTGTATTCGATACTGTACACCAACTGCACTGTATTATATACTGTACACTGCCTGAAGTGAATTATATACTGTACATACTGTATTATATACTGTGTACACACCACTTGCACTGTATTATATACTGTACACCCCCTGCACTGTATTATATACTGTACACCCCCTGCACTTAATTACTGTACACAGCCTGGAGTGTATTATATACTGTCCACTGCCTGCACTGTATTACATACTGTACACCAACTGCACTGTATTTTATACTGTACACTGCCTGCACTTATATACTGTATACCGACTGCCCTGTATTATATACTGTACAACACCAATTGCACTGTATTATTTACTGTACACCAACTGCACTGTATTACATACTGTACACCAACTGCACTTATATACTGTACACCAACTGCACTGTATTATATACTGTACAACACCAACTGCACTGTATTATATACTGTTCACTGCTTGCAGTTATATACTGTACACCGATTTCACTTTACAGCATTGACTACACTGTATTATATACTGTACACTGCCTGCACTTATATAATATACACCGACTGCACTGTATTATATACTGTACACCGACTGCAATGTAAGATAAACTGTACACTGCATGCCTTGTGTGTGTGTATATAAGAAGGCCAGTATGGTGGCCTGAGTTTATGGGAGGAGCCCGGAGGGTATTTAATCAGCCCACTCACACATGCTCTTTGTCGGTTCAGTGTGCGGTACTACACGTCACTGGGCCGACTCTTTCCAGCTCACCTCATGTCCGTGAGTCTGCGCATTCAATCGCATTCGACATCGCAAGCGCTTTGCGGCTTCTCCCTTCATGGTCTTCGCCGGCGGTTCCCGCTTACTGTCGCAGGTAGGATTCAAACCTTTTCGTATCTTGTGCAATCTTGCAATTCGTTATGCTTCCTATCCTGCATCCCTTTTGGGAAAAAATCTGCTTCTGAGTTCCTGTTGCTTATGTTTCAACATCATTTGGCTCAGGCGTAGTACATTTGTAACTTCCTTCTGCCAAACATACGATTCATTTGTAAATCCATTTGGAGATTGACATGTGTTTGTATAGGTTCTTTGGCAGATTGAGGTGGTAATTGGACTCACATGGTGCCTTCTCTGCACTTGATTAGCCTGGGGGGATGGGTGGTTGGTAGGTGTTTGGTTTCAAAGCAAGGGGTAGCATACACTCTACAACCAATTCGTATCAGATTCGTTCAATACACCTTACTATCAATTCGTATCGGATTAATTTCATGCATTTTACAACCATTTTGTATCAGATACATTGCATACTTTCTACCGTTGTCATTCATTGTTTCCCCCATGTCGTGTGTTTTAGTTCCCGCAGCGGAACTTACAAATTGTTTGTACACGGCTCTTCTCTCTCATTTATTTACCAAAGTTATTGCCTGTGCGTCATGCATGGCGCCACACCACACTCTTGGGATGTGTTGCACATCCACTCCAGTCCAAAGCAAACCCAGTCGCACGTTCACTGTCCCAGGTAGGATTCGTTAGCTTGTTTGTCATGTCAAATCCGTGGCCACTCATGGTGTCACCTGTACCATATGTTTGGTTCCCGCAGTGGAGCTTACAAAGCATTGATACGCACTTCTCGTGTTCTATTTTCTACACCAAACCTCGTTGTTTTGCCCCATGCACGGCATCACGCTACACGTTCCCGACATGTTTCACTCCAGCCACAGTCCGCCGCAAACTCACTCGCATGGCCCACTGTCGCAAGTAAGATTTGTTATTACATTCTTTATGTCTTATCAATTTGCTACCATTCGTTCTCTCCCATATCGTTCATTAGTGGCCCCTGCGGAACCTACGATTCAAACAGGCGTTGGCCTTCTACCTTATACTGCTTGCTTAAGGTACAAACAAACCAGGTGTTTCTATCCTTTCTCAGTAACCCAATTCTTATTGATTGAGACCTTGCAACCATGCAAATCATCTCAGCAGTCTGATACCCTTGCTGAGACCCTTGCAACACATGACCCTTACAAAATGCAAAAAAAATAAATAAAAAAAAACGCAAAAAGGAAAAAAATATATAAAACGCAAAAAAAAATAAAAAAAAAAAACAATTGCCGCCACGTAATCTCAGTCCAGCAACCTGACACCTGTTGAGACCGTTGCAACGACACAAAATTCGTCTCCACAGCCTGACACCCTTGTTGAGACCCTTGCAAACGCAATGCCGTCTCAGCAGCCCCACACTCATTGAGACTCTTGCAACCACACAAAATCGTCTCAGCAGCCTAACACCCTTGCAACACATGACCCTTACAAAAAAAAAAAAAATTATATAAAAAAAAAAAAAAAAACGAAAAAAAAAAAAAAATAAAAAAAAAAAAACGCAAAAAAAATAAAAAATTGCCACCACACAATCTCAGCCCCGCAACCTGACACCTGTTGAGACCGTTGCAACGACGCAAAATTCGTCTCCACAGCTTGACACCCTTGTTAAGACCCTTGCAAACGCAATACCGTCTCAGCAGCCCCACACTCATGGAGACTCTTGCAAGCACACAAAATTGTCTCAGCAGCCTGACACCCTTGTTAAGACCCTTGCAACACATGACCCTTACAAAACGCAAAAAAAAAAAAAAAAAAAAAAAAAAAAAAAAAAAAAAAACGCAAGAAATATAAAAAGTGCAAAAAAAAAAAAAAATTCACCACACAATCTCGGCCCAGCAACCTGACACCTGTTGAGACCATTGCAACCATGCAAAATCGTCTCAGCAGCCTCACACCATTGTTGAGACCCTTGCAAACGCAATACCGTCTCAGCAGCCCTACACTCATCAAGACTCTTGCAACCTCGCAATACCATCTCAGTAGCCTCACACCATTGTTGAGACCCATGCAAACGCAATACCATCTCAGCAGCCCTACACTCATCACGACCCTTGCAACCACGCAATACCGTCTCAGCAGCCTCACACCATTGTTGAGACCCTTGCAAACGCAATACCGTCTCAGCAGCCCCACACTCATCGAGACCCTTGCAACCACGCAATACCGTCTCAGCAGCCTTACACCATAGTTCAGACCCTTGTAAACGCAATACCGTCTCAGCAGCCCCACACTCATCGAGACCCTTGCAACCACGCAATACCATCTCAGCAGCCTTACACCATAGTTCAGACTAGGGTTGTCCAGATACCGATACCAGTATCGGTATCGGGATCGATACCGAGTATTTGCGGGAGTACTCGTACTCGCGCAAATACCCCCGATACCTAAATAGAATACTTTCCCCCCCCTTTCCCCCCCCCGCCGCTGCCGCCGCATCGCGGACATGGCTAGAGGGACATTGCTGCATATGTGAGGGACATGGCTAGAGGGACATTGCTGCATATGTGAGGGACATGGCTGCATATGTGAGGGACATGGCTAGAGGGACATGGCTGCATATGTGAGGGACATGGCTAGAGGGACATTGCTGCATATGTGAGGGACATGGCTAGAGGGACATTGCTGCATATGTGAGGGACATGGCTAGAGGGACATGGCTGCATATGTGAGGGACATGGCTAGAGGGACATGGCTGCATATGTGAGGGACATGGCTAGAGGGACGTGGCTGCATATGTGAGGGACATGGCTAGAGGGACATGGCTGCATATGTGAGGGACATGGCTAGAGGGACATGGCTGCATATGTGGGGGACATGGCTGCATATGGGGGGGACATGGCTGCATATGTGGGGGACATGGCTGCATTTGGGGACACATTTAAAAAAAGTATCGGTATTCGGTATCGGCGACTACTTGAAAAAAAGTATCGGTACTTGTACTCGGTCCTAAAAAAGTGGTATCGGGACAACCCTAGTTCAGACCCTTGCAAACACAATACCGTCTCAGCAGCGCCACACTCATTGAGACCCTTGCAACCACGCAATACCGTCTCAGCAGCCTTACACCATAGTTCAGACCCTTGCAAACGCAATACCGTCTCAGCAGCACCACACTCATTGAGACCCTTGCAACCACGCAATACTGTCTTGAGCAACCTCCCACTCGTCAAAGACCTTTGTGACCATGCAGTCTCGCCCCAGAAACCTGGCATTCATTGAGACCCATGCAGCCAGACAAATCATCTTTGGCCTCATGTACACTGCTGTTGGTAAAAAAAAAAAAAAAATGGGTTCAGACGGATGTTCAGAGGCATTCGAAATGCATTCGAAACGCCAATGCCTGTAACAGCTTGTAAACACTGCCAGATGCGGTAACTCATGTTTACCAGCGTTTCATTCACAGTCGTTTTCATAAAAATAAAGGGGAATATTGTCTCAGCAACTTGACACTCATTTGAGACCCTTGCTAAATGTAATATCATCTCAGCTACCTCACACCCGTCTAGACCTTTGCAACCACACAATCTCATCTCAGCAACCTGGCAACCACACAATGCCATCGCAAAACAAACCTCATAATCATCGCGACCTTTGCAACCACGCAATATCGTCTCAGCAAACCAGACTGAGACCCTTGCAAACATGCAATATCGTCTCAGCAAACCAGACTGAGACCCTTGCAAACACGCAATGACGTCTCAAAACAAACCTTCATACTCAAGGCCCCTGCAACCACACAATATCATCCCAGCAACCTGACACTCACTGACACCCTTGCAACCGCACAATATTGTCTGCAGTAGTATAAAACACTTTGCGGCAGGCACCTACGTGCAAACCCGAATACAAACTAAACTTGCAAACACACCTCAGTGACAAACAATCAGCCACACAAACACACAGTGGCACCCAGTTGGCCATTCATCTTCAGTGGCAGGCGGGCCACTCATCTTTTCTCTGTGTTTTTTCCCTGCGGTTAGTTCAGGTTTTCATCCAGCACCAGCGAGTGCACGTTGGCCTGCGAGTGCACGTTGGCCTGCGAGTGCATGTATATCGTCTTATTGAGCACCTGTGTATTGTCTTGATTTTCTCACACCAATGCAAGATCCAGTCCAAGTTCTCAAACTAGACCAAGCATCAGTAGCAGACTTAGCTATGTGGGACAACTTCCCCACCTGATAGAACAGCATTTCAATCTTCACCCCGGCAGTGTCAGCCGAGCCACCAAAGGCTTTTGCAGCCATTTTTAGGCCGCCACTGGTTCTCCAAAACTTGGCCCCCAGAAATTCTCTTATATTTTTGCTTCACCCAGTCTTCATCACACCTCGTGCTGCACCCCATCGTGGCAGCTGCCCAGGTCTAGGACCACACTTGAACAGGACAGACACTGTTCTTCACCACAGACAATCAGGCCACAGCCGACATCATCGATTAAGGTAGATCTAAATCACTCCCCATCACTTCCTGCGCAGGCTTGCGCAGCTGTCACTCCGTCACCAGTTAATATCTTATGTAGACCTTTTCCAGGCAAATGCAAAAAGCAGCTGATGCGCTTTCCTATTCCAACCTTGGAATGGATGTTTTTTCCAGCAAGAGCCTGGAGCCGACCCAACAACTATCCCTGTCCCACCATGGACATTGCTGACGATGGACTGAAGTCACATCTCACCAACGCAATCCAACTTATTAACCACTCCTTGGCACACAACACACTGAAGGCCTATCGCACTGCTTGGAACACTAATCGCAAATTTTCCCTTCATATCGTATTGCCACATGCAGCTGACCATTTCTCAATACTATCACGCCATATCTAGATGGCATCCAGCATTTCCTGTCCCTGCAGAACCCCAGTAAACTGTCAGTATTCTCGAGCCCATGCAGTCAAGTCCCTCCTACAGGGCATACAGAAGCACCAACCTGTAGTCAGTGGCAATCGCCTACCTTTCAAGAGTCCCCTCTTTAGGGACATGTCTAAAATCCTTACTCGTTCCCTGTTTAGGGCTTTGCCCAGACTAGTCACCCGAACAGCCATCTATCAGGCCTTCTACGGTTCCCTACAACCTAGTAAATTTAGTCAGCGGCTCCGGCAGTCACACACTGCTCCGACGCCACCCGACTCGCTTTCGAACCATTACACTCTCACAGTCTGCAAACGCAACAAACCAGCCCCTGGGGTTGACATCAACCTGTTTCAGACTGACAACGCCTGACGCCCAGTGACGGTGCTCGACCCACTACTGCTCCATCTACCCAGCCAATCTGATGGTAGCTCGTTGCTACCCTTTCTAAACCAGCTCCCTTAGTGTCAGCCAGTGTGTCAAGCATGTCAGAATCCTCCTAAGTAACTTGGGCTTCAAACCCCAGTCAGTTCTCTGGACATTCTTTGGAGCAGCCTCAGTTGCCTCCCAACAGGGAGTACCAGACTACGTAATCAAGATACCAGGCTGATGGAAGTCTCCTTGTTTTGCCACATACATCCCAAAACCTCATGAAGGGATGGCACAAGCCTTTACCAAGCTGGCTAAATAAATACAAGAAATCAATATAAACTATTTCCCTATCTGAGTCTTTTGCCCCCTTTTCTTGGCATACTGACCAGACCACCAAGGCACACTTCAGGTCTATTTATGTTGTAAGTCTTGTCGCGTGTTTATGTGATCCACATCTCTCTCGGTCAGAGGGTAACGACCATAAATAAGAAGGCCAGTATGGTGGCCTGAGTTTATGGGAGGAGCCCGGAGGGTATTTAAGCAGCCCACTCACACATGCTCTTTGTCGGTTCAGTGTGCGGTACTACACGTCACTGGGCCGACTCTTTCCAGCTCACCTCATGTCCGTGAGTCTGCGCATTCAATCGCATTCGACACCCTCCCGCCCTTCCCTTTTTCAGGGCACTTCTCAGCATATCCTTCTTCAATTAACTACCCATTACTTAGCTTGGGTATGCCCCCTTTTCTTGGCATACTGACCAGACCACCAAGGCACACTTCAGGTCTATTTATGTTGTAAGTCTTGTCGCGTGTTTATGTGATCCACATCTCTCTCGGTCAGTGGGTAACGACCATAAATATATATATATATATATATACATATATATATACAGTGCCTTGCAAAAGTATTCGGCCCCCTTGAACTTTGCGACCCTTTGCCACATTTCAGACTTCAAACATAAAGATATAAAACTGTAATTTTTTTTTAAAAATCGACAACAAGTGGGACACAATCATGAAGTGGAACGAAATTTATTGGATATTTCAAACTTTTTTAACAAATAAAAAACTGAAAAATTGGGCGTGCAAAATTATTCAGGCCCCTTAAGTTAATACTTTGTAGCGCCACCTTTTGCTGCGATTACAGCTGTAAGTCGCTTGGGATATGTCTCTATCAGTTTTGCACATCGAGAAACTGAAATTTTTGCCCATTCCTCCTTGCAAAACAGCTCAAGCTCAGTGAGGTTGGATGGAGAGCATTTGTGAACAGCAGTTTTCAGTTCTTTCCACAGATTCTCGATTGGATTCAGGTCTGGACTTTGACTTGGCCTTTCTAACACCTAGATATGTTTATTTGTGAACCATTCCATTGTAGATTTTGCTTTATCTTTTGGATCATTGTCTTGTTGGAAGACAAATCTCCGTCCCAGTCTCAAGTCTTTTGCAGACTCCATCAGGTTTTCTTCCAGAATGGTCCTGTACTTGGCTCCATCCATCTTCCCATCAATTTTAACCATCTTCCCTGTCCCTGCTGAAGAAAAGCAGGCCCAAACCATGATGCTGCCACCACCATGTTTGACAGTGGGGGTGGTGTGTTCAGGGTGATGAGCTGTGTTGCTTTTACGCCAAACATAACGTTTTGCATTGTTGCTAAAAAGTTCGATTTTGGTTTCATCAGACCAAAGCACCTTCTTCCACATGTTTGGTGTGTCTCCAAGGTGGTTGTGGCAAACTTTAAACAACACTTTTTATGGATATCTTTAAGAAATGGCTTTCTTCTTGCCATTCTTCCATAAAGGCCAGATTTGTGCAGTATACGACTGATTGTTGTCCTATGGACAGAGTCTCCCACCTCAGCTGTAGATCTCTGCAGTTCATCCAGAGTGATCATGGGCCTCTTGGCTGCATCTCTGATCAGTCTTCTCCTTGTATGAGCTGAAAGTTTAGAGGGACGGCCAGGTCTCTGTAGATTTGCAGTGGTCTGATACTCCTTCCATTTCAATATTATCGCTTGCACAGTGCTCCTTGGGATGTTTAAAGCTTGGGAAATCTTTGTGTATCCAAATCCGGCTTTAAACTTCTCCACAACAGTATCTCGGACCTACCTAGTGTGTTCCTTGTTCTTCATGATGCTCTCTGCGCTTTAAACGGACCTCTGAGACTATCACAGTGCAGGTGCATTTATACGGAGACTTGATTACACACAGATGGATTCTATTTATCATCATTAGTCATTTAGGTCAACATTGGATCATTCAGAGATCCTCACTGAACTTCTGGAGAAAGTTTGCTGCACTGAAAGTAAAGGGGCTGAATAATTTTGCACGCCCAATTTTTCAGTTTTTTATTTGTTAAAAAAGTTTGAAATATCCAATAAATTTCGTTCCACTTCATGATTGTGTCCCACTTGTTGATTCTTCAAAAAACATTACAGTTTTATATCTTTATGTTTGAAGCCTGAAATGTGGCAAAAGGTTGCAAAGTTCAAGGGGGCCGATATATGTCACTATATATGCACTATATATATATATATATATATATATATATATATATATATATATATATATATATATATATTAGACTACCTGCACTGTATATATACTCTACACTGAATGTACTATATATATATATATATATACCTGCACACCACTAATTAACCTGCCTAATCTAGCTTGAGTTCTCTCTGTCTCCTCCATGCATCACACTACATACGGCCACCATGTAAGCAGCCTTATATAGTATGGGGCATGGACTTATGGCCCGTACACACGTTCCGAATATTGTACGAAAAATGACATCCGAGGAAGAATCGTACAATAATCGTAACGTTAGTACAGAGCTTTCGAAGGCGATCATGACAGTTTATCCGATATTATTTTATCGGACATGCACAAATAGATTACAAATAGATTACAACACATGACATCACTTCCGATTTATTTTTTCTGTTGTACGAGAATTTTCATGACTTTAATAACCATTTAATTTCTACTTGCAACTATTTCGAGTCGAACGTAACATCTGGACCATTCCCATTCGTGTGCATACAATGTGTAAAAAACACCGGTGCAAACAAATAAATAAATTTAAAAAAAAATATTATTAAAAAAACACTGGTTTGTAGCATATTTAACCCCTAGGGGGATTTTTTTTATAATTTTCTAAATATTTATTTGGTCTCACTGTGCAGTTTTTTGCGTTGTGTGTGTTTTTACACATTGCATTCACACGGATACTATTTATAAGTCTTTTTTGCCACTTTATTTTATTTAAAAAACATTGTATACTGATGACATGTGTCCTTACTTTGTATCTCCTTTAAATTTAATTAATGGGTCAACATAAATGAGAAGAGAAGCACCAATAAAGATAAAGGCCCGGATTCAGAAAGGAGTTACGTCGGCGTATCTACAGATGCGCCGTCATAACTCCGAATGCGGGCTGTCGCATCTCGGCGTCTGATTCATAGAATCAGATACGCCTCAATGTTGCCTAGATACGAGCGACGTAAGTTTCCTACGCCGTCGTATCTTAGGGTGCAATATTTACACTGACCGCTAAGGGCGCTTCCCAAGACTTCCGCGTCGAATATGCAAATTAGGTAGATACGCCGATTCAGAAACGTAATGCGTCTGCCCGGCGCATTTTTTTACGTCATTTACGTAAGGCTTTTTCCGGCGTAAAGTTACCCCTGCTATATGAGGCGTAGCCAAAGTTAAGTATGGACGTCGTGCCAGCGTCAAATTTTGCTTCGTTTACATCATTTGCGTAAGTCGTTCGCGAATAGGGCTTTGCGTAAGTTACATTCACGTTGAAACCAATGAGGCTTTGCGGCGTAATTTGGAGCATGCGCACTGGGATACGTCCAGGGACGGCGCATGCGCCATTCGTTAAAAACGTCATTTACGTGGGGTCACACTGAATTAGCATAAAACACGCCCACATCTTCCAATTTTGAATTAGGCGGGCTTACGCCGGCCCTCATACGCTACACCGCCGTAACTTAGGGCGCAGGTTCTTTCTTAATACAGAACCTGCCTCACTAGCTACTCCCACACAAAGTAACGCCGGGCTTTCTGAATCCGGGCCAAAAAGTACACATTTGATGGAAAAAAAATCGAAAGTGCATCTCATACATTATAGGTTAGCTTACACCAGTAGGAAAGAACACTGGCCCGGATTCAGAAAGCCCGGCGTTACTTTGTGTGGGCGTAGCGTATCTCAGATACGCTACGCCGCCGTAACCTAGTGAGGCAGGTTCTGTATTCAGAAAGAACCTACGGCGGCGTAGCGTATGAGGGCCGGCGTAACAAATATATATATATATATATATATATATATATATATATATATACTTTATATATATTATGACATAGCCTTTTCAGTGTAATGCTTCATATATTACGGATTGTAATCTTTATGAATAAGCTCATGTGTATTCACATAAAAAAAAAAATTCCACTTACTTATCAAGCTGATTAGCCAGTAGTCATTTGCAGGGTGAATGATCTGTGGCAATTGGCTTTAAATTGAATATGTGTCAAGTGGCTGCTGGTTGCTCTCTGCCATCCTGCATGAGCATCTGGGTCCCCTATGCCTCCACCCTCTTTTCCTGTGCATTCGTACTTTATTTCTGACTACTGACAGGACCTGCCACTTCCTATGTAATAAAGTGTTTGACCTCTGATGTGAAACTTATGTTGATGCTTATGGATAACTAATACTCAGAATAATAAGTGAGTGAGTGTCCAATGTCTTTTTTAAAGAGTACGGCCGCGTACACACGATCAGTCTAAACCGATGAAAACGGACTGAAGGACCGTTTCATCGGTCCAAACCGACTGTGTGTGGGCCCTATCGGTCAGTAATCCTTCGGTCCAAAAATTTAGAACTTGCTTTAAAATTCAACCGATGGACGCCTAACAGGTCAAAACAGATGGTTAGTACGCAAAAGCATCGGTTCAAAACCCGCGCATGCTCAGAATCAAGTCGACGCATGCTTGGAAGCATTGAACTTCATTTTTCTCTGCACGTCGTTGTGTTTTACGCCACCGCGTTGGACTCGATCGTTTTTTTAACTGATGGTGTGTACGCACATCAGACCATCAGTCAGCTTCATCAGTTAACCGATGAAACGGTCCTTCAGTCCGTTTTCATCGGATGGACTGATCGTGTGTATGCGGCCTAACAGATTACTCAGTCTGATTGTCCACTGTAGAGTATAGTTTGACTTTTAGATGTCCTTCTTGGATGTCTAGTTTTCTGTTTCAATATTGCTGGTCCTACACTTGAGGGAACTTCTGCAATGATCTTTCTTGTTCTTTATTCCTGAACTCCATTCTTCATTCCTAAACTGATGCCTGGATCAACCTCTTGATTTTGACCTTTGGCTTGACCTCTAATTACCACTCAGCTTTATTTGGCATTATATCTCATCAGTTTACTTGGCTTAACCTCAGAGGTCCTTCTGACCCGCAGGACAATGTCACTCTCAGGTTATAGTGGGTAGACATTCCCTAACACTAATTTTAGTAAAATGTAAGAAACAAACGTTTTCCCAAAAGTTGGCTTTGAAGGTAAAGTGTGCTGCAACACCATTTGTTGAAATGGAATTATGTCAGACTCCAAGTTGTTGAGTAAGCAGGATGTAGATTTACAGAATGCAAAGTTAACTACACTCCATGTAGTAATATAATATATGGGGTGTGTGGAAAATTAATTCTTGATCTTTCTGATGCAAAACTGTGTCAGTCAGTCTGGCCTTAAAATGTTACTAAACCCTGTACCCTTTATTCACTATATCTGGTCTCCTGCAGTACACAGAACATGGAAATGCAATTATTTTAGTAAATATAAACTGATACATAACTTTTCTAATCAGCAGTATATAGCAGTCTTGTAACTTATATCAGTGTCCAGCCGAGTACTTAGAAGAGCTTTTAGGTGGAGTTTTCATTCTCCTCTGACTGTTCTGTGAGGATACATGACTCCTGTCCCTCTGTCTGGACAGTGATGATTGGCCCCGTGCCGAGCACATGCACTCTCCCCAAAAAAATAAAATAAAATAACTCTCTAGCAATACACACCAAACTGAGCATGTGCAGGGTGCCCCCAAGGGTCAGTTCTATCAGGAGATGGATTTGGGACCGTGGAAGAAGAGGAGAATTAGAGAAGACAGGGGGGCCAACGGAAATCTCCTGATCGCTTCTTCTGATTGGGAGCTGGCCGATCGTGGCAGTCACATGATCACAAATCCCACCCTGCCTCCCGGCATCTGAAACCTGTTAAGAACTTGTCCATTGGGCACTTAGAGTACACCCCCTTGCTAACCAGCCCAATTATCCATTTTCAGCGCTCTCACACTTTGAATGAATGCAACACTGTACCCATAAGATTTTTTTTGTCCTTTTTTTACACAAATAGAGTTTTCTTTTGGTGGTACATAATCACCTCTGGGTTTTTTATTTTGTTGTGCTTTAAATGCAAAAAGACTGACATTTTTAAAATAAAATGCATTTTTCTTCTGTTATAAATCTTTGAAAATGTGTAATTTTTCCTTCATAAATTTTGGTCTAAGGTTATACTGCTACATATCTTTGGTAAAAATAACCAAAACCAGTGTATATTACTTGGTCTTTGTGATGGTTATAGAGTCTACAAGCTATGGTGCCAATTATTAAAAATTGATCACACTTGATGTACAGATGGCATTTCTTGAAACACTAACACACCAGGACAGTAAGAATACCCCCAAAATTACCTTTTTTTGGAAAGTAGACATTCCAAGGTATTTAGTAGGAGGCATTGTGAGTTTTTTCAAGTTGTAAAATTAAGATTTTTGTTTTCACAAAATTGTCATATTAACAGGTTATTTCTCTCACATGGCATATACATACTTGCAACTACACCCCAAAACACATTCTGCTACTCCTTTGCTACTCCACATGTGGCAATATCACATATGTGAGACCTTTTCACAGCCTAGCCACATAGAGAGGCCCAACATGCAGGAAGCATCGTTAGGTGTTCTAGGGACATAAATTACATTTCTTGACTATCTATTACACTTTTAAAGGCCCTGGAGCACCAGGACAATAGAAACACCCACATAATGACTCTATTTTGGAAAGCAAACACCCCAAATGTATGTTCTATAAGGCATAATGAGTCTTTTGAAACATAGCATTTTTTAACAAGTTTTTGGAAAATATGGAAAGAAAAACATTTGTTATGCATTTTTTATACATGTGTATGGCACTGACGGGAACTGATGAGGATCCACTGATAGGATTGCACTGATGAGCACTCACTGATGGGTACTGATGTGCACTATTGGGAGACTGATGAGCACTAATCGGGTACTGTAGTGGCACTGATGAGCACTCACTGATGGCACTTTAGGGCACTGATGAGCACTGTAGTGGCACTGTGGGACACTGATGAGCACTGTAGTGGCAGCATAGGGCACTGATAAGCACTGCAGTGGCACCGTAGGGCACTGATGATCACTCTAATGGCACTATAGGGCACTGATGGACACTGTAGTAGCACTGATGGCACTGTAGGGCACTGATAGCACTGTAGGTGCACTGATGTGGCACTGTGGTGGCACAGACAAGCACTGTGATGACCTGATGAGCACTGTGATTACACTGATGAGCACTGTGATGGCACTGATGTTGCACTGGTGAGCACTGTAGGGCACCCAAATCCAGCCCACTCACGCTGCTGCAATTAATGCCCTCCCAGAACTAGCAAGCCACGCTGTATCCATCATTCATCTATATGGTGGTTTGCGAATGGCTAAAGGGCTGGGAGGCACCCGTGCAAAGGGGTTAATGGATCATTTATAAGCAAGAGATTAGTAAGTGGATCAATTCAAAGCAAGGTTTTTAGCTGATTGGGCCCATTTGCATGCAGCAAATATACACAAATGTCTTTGTGATTTGTGCCACTGTAATTTGTAAAATTGTGCTGCCATGTGTTTGTTTGTTAACACAGCAAGCAAAAGGGGAACTCACCATAATCCATAGTCTCCCCTCCAGAAAATTACTTTACCATTACTGCCGGAGCTTGTCAGAAAGTTAACACCTACACTTTGCATTGTAGAGGTTGGTTTAGGTTAGTGGTTTAACAAGAATATGTTCAAATCCAAAGCTCTGCTGAAGACTCACTCCTGTTAATATACATGGACAATCTGGGTTCTGGCTGCAGTAGTCTATTTCCGCTCTCCTTCAAAGATATGATGCAGGCTAGTGGCTGTTGTGTTACTTTCAGTAAGCAACAGTGGTTTTAGTATTTGTACAGGGCTAGGCAAAACTACAAGAGGAATGTTTTACCTGTCAGATCTCTTATATCAACATTGCCTTACCTTCTAGTCATTTGTTGTTTTTATTACATTATTCTATCAATCTACTGTAACCAAAAAATATTTAAACAAAAACGTGAATAAAATTGTTAATATAGTTTGTCACTTTATGCACAGTGGTATTAGTAATATGCCCTGAGTTTCATTATGTACATGTTACTGGGTCAAGGAAAAATTTATTTCAATACAAATAAATTCTGGGCCCAGTATCATGCAAAAAGTTGCTTTTTTCCCCCACTATAGGTTTGTTATTTTAAGCTGCTTATTTTTGCACAGTTCCAACACCTTGAACATCTTTGTAAATTCTGACAACTCACACAATTTAGAGGCATGTTAAGCTATATTTTGTAATGTGACACAACATTTCAAGAAATGGTTCTTTGATCAGATGCATCAAGGGTTTTACAAAGAATTCATGTAATATTTAAAGTGATCATCTGAGAAATTGATTCAGTATGTTCAAAAAGGAAAATCAGAACTTATTCAAAGGAGTTGAAGCTGCTTAATGCATAAAAATAATTCAAAAATGTTAAACAGAAAACCACTATAAACCTCAGAGAGTAACGAAACAGGTCCTCCTTTCCCATAACACCCCTATACTGCATACTAGGGCTGAAACGATTAATCAATATTATCGATAATATTCGATAATGAAAATCGATTAGTTGGTCCGTCCGCACCTTGCTTTATTTCCGTCCGTCCATAAAAATCCTCCTGTTCTGTCCCATCTTACTAGTCCGCTCCACATGTCCTGTGTAAGGCGCCGCCGTATGACGAGGCACGTCCGCGCCGCACGTCCTGTGTTTGCGATTGTGTAACAAGGCGCCGCCGTATGACGAGGCACGTCCACGCCGCACGTCTGTGCCGCCTCTCCATGCCTCTCCTCTGACGTCAGCTCCCCACTGATCTCCTCAGCCCTGCCCGCTGCTGCCTCGAGGGAACAGAGGCAAGAAGCAGCCGTGAGGAGAGCGCGGAGCTGTGAAAGGTAGAAAACAGTACAGTACCAGAACAGTACCAGTCACAGTACAGTAACAGTACATTATTTGCATTTTGATGACAATTCCCCATACTCCCATCATTGGTGTTCCGGGGGGTGGGAGGAATAGTAGTGCCCCATCATTGGTTTTCCTAGGAGGGGGGGAATAGTGCCCCATTGGTGTTCAGAGGGGAGGGAATATTGCCCCATTGGTGTTCCTGAGAGGGGTAGGGGAATAGTGCCCCATCATTGGTGTTCCCAGGAGGAATAGTAGTACCCCATCATTTGGTGTTCCTGGAAGGAATAGTGCCCCAGTATTGGTGTTCCTCGGAGGAATAGTGCCCCAGCATTGGTGTTCCTGGGAGGAATAGTGCCCCAGCATTGGTGTTCCTGGGAGGAATAGTGCCCCAGTATTGGAGTTCCTGGGAGGAATAGTGCCCCAGCATTTGGTGTTCCTGGGAGGAATAGTGCCCCATCATTTGGTGTTCCTGGGAGGAATAGTGCCCCAGTGTTGGTGTTCCTGGGAGGAATAGTGCCCCAGTATTGGTGTTCCTGAGAGGAATAGTGCCCCATCATTTGGTGTTCCTGGGAGGAATAGTGCCCCAGTATTGGTGTTCCTGGGAGGAATAGTGCCCCAGTATTGGTGTTCCTGGGAGGAATAGTGCCCCATCATTGCCGTTTGAGTGTAATGCCGCGTACAGACGGTCGTTTTTTTGTGATGAAAAAAAATGACGTTTTAAAAAACGTCATTTAAAATGATTGTGTGTGGGCAAAACGTTGTTTTATGTCTTCAAAAAAACGACCAAAAAAAAAATTCGAACATGCTCGAATTTTTTGTGTCGTTTTTCAAAACGTCGTTTTTTGTTTCACAGAAATTGACCGTGTGTAGCAAAAAACGACGTTTAAAACGAAGTTTTTAAACCCGCGCATGCCCAGAAGCTAGTTATGAAGCGAGCTTCAATGGAAAAAAGTGGTGAAACGTAACCTCGCTTTGCTAGAGCATTGTGAAAAAACGATGGTGTGTAGGCAACTTCGTTTTTGAAAATGATGTTTCAAAAACGTCGTTTTATTTCATGATTTAAAACGTCGGTTTTTTTCATCACAAAAAACGACCGTCTGTACGCGGCATAACACTCGAACAACGAAAAAATTCCACATTACGTTTTTTTAATGATTTTATCCGATTAATCGAAAAAATAATCGGCCGATTAATCGATTATGAAAATAATCGTTAGTTGCAGCCCTACTGCATACATCGATCAGCTATCATTTTTATGACCACTGAAAGGTAAAGTGAATAACATTGATTACCTTGTAACAATGTCAATGGAAAGTGGGCGTGATATCTTAGGCAGCAAGTGAACACGTTGTCCCTGAAGTTGATGTGTTGAAAGCAGATAAAATGGACGAGCATAAGGTTTTCAGTGACATTGACAAGGGCCCAACTGACGACTGGGACAGAGAAACTCAAAAACTGCAGCTCTTGTGGCATGTTCCCAGTGTGCAATGGTCAGAACCTACCAAAAGTGGTCTAAGGATGGAATCCCAGAGAACCAACAACAGGGTCATGGGTGACCAAGGTTCATTGATGCACGTGGGGAACAAAGGCTGGCTCATGTAGTCTGATCCAATAAAAAAACTACTGTAACTCAAATTGCTGAAAAAATGTATGCTGGCTCTGATACAAAGGTGTCGGAACACACAGTGCATGACAGTTTGTTGCGTATGGTGCTGTGGACCAGTTAGGGTGCCCATGCTGACCCATGTCAACAGCCAAAAGTGCCTACATTGGGCATGTGAGCATCAGAACTAAACCACAGAGCAATGGATTAAAGTGGCCTGGTCTGATGAATTCAAGAATGGTTTGAGGAACACAACAATAATTGCACAGTATATATTCATATATATTTTCAGAGGAGCTGCTTGGTATTATAAGTAATTTTGTTATACACAATAATTTTGCTTATCACAGTCGGCGTGGAAATACACCCCACTTTCTAATAAGTTTAAGGTGTTGACTTGGCATTCAAATTCTCCAGATCTCAATCCATTCAAGCATCTGTAGGATGTGCTGTGAAAACAAGTCTGACCCATGAAGCCCCAGCTTGCAAATTACAGGACTTGAAGGATCTGCTACTGATGGCTTGGTGCCAGACACTACAGCATAAATTCAGAGGTCTAGTGGAGACAATACTTTGATGGGTTATGGTGGGTGGTCATAATGTTATGGCTGATCAGTGTATATGTAACAGTGCTACACAGTCCTTCTGTTTTTCGACTTACTAGTTCAACCATTCTCATCCAGGTTTCTGTGGAACCATAGGGTTCCTCCAGAGTTTGCCAGGGGTTGAGCTTTGGCTGACTGAACTCCCATCTGACATCCCAAAATTGCTTTCTGAGGATGCACAGAGTGCGAAATACATTGAGACAAAGCTGCTGACATCACTTCCAGAATAACCTCTGATGTCACTTCCGGTTTTGTGGAACGCACACAGGCGCTGTGGTTATGAGTAGCGATGCCTGTATATGATCCTTCACTATTTTTTGAATTTGTGATCCTTCACTGCTGAGCTGTTTGTGTTGGTGCCTTTCCTTAGCCCCATTATTTGTGAGTGCACAGATTTTACATGTATGTTACACTGTTATTTAATGAACTTACTACACTATAAGTATTTTTTACTTGTCTTTTTTTTTTTTCCTGATGAGTGAAAATCGGCAATAAAGCTTATAACTTTACTGGATCCAGCTTTCCCACATCCTGGGTTAGACCTATAACATTTGTAGGCTGCTTTGTGGCCGCATAAGTCTGGTGAGTGAGAAGTGTGACTTCACGTGGTGGGTCATGTTGTTTTTAAGAAAAAGTTGCCACCTAGTAATATTTCCATTGGTATGAACATTTGCATATGATATGGACACTGTATGGGCATTGTTTGATTGTTGGTACTGTTTATTTTAGACACTTACAGGTGTATTATTTTAAGTTTACATGCTTTGGTCTTTGTGCAATTAAAAGGCTAGCGCCTACCTTTATTATTTTTTTATAGTAAAAAATCTATAACCAATGGAAAATTAGCCCAACTAAAGTTTGAAAATATAAATATACTTTTTTCATTTACTAATCCATTTTTCGAAAAAAATCAGTTTTTGCAACAATATTTTCTTTCTCCCCATCACTGTCTACTGCAGAAGATCTTAACCACTTAAGCCCTGGACCTTTAGGCAGCTAAATGCCCAGGCTAGGTTTTGCGATTCGGCACTGCGTCGCTTTAACAGACAATTGCGCGGTCGTGCAACGTAGCTCCCAAACAAAATTGGCGTCCTTTTTTCCCCACAAATAGAGCTTTCTTTTGGTGGTATTTGATCACCTCTGCGGTTTTTATTTTTTGCGCTATAAACAAAAATAGAGCGACAATTTTGAAAAAAATTCAATATTTTTTACTTTTTGCTATAATAAATATCCCCCAAAAACATATAACATTTTTTTTTTCCTCAGTTTAGGCCGATACGTATTCTTTTACCTATTTTTGGTAAAAAAAATCGCAATAGGCGTTTATCGATTGGTTTGCGCAAAATTTATAGCGTTTACAAAATAGGGGATAGTTTTGTTGCATTTTTATTAATTTTTTTTTTACTACTAATGGCGGCGATCAGCGATTTTTTTCATGACTGCGACATTATGGCGGACACTTCGGACAATTTTGACACATTTTTGGGACCATTGTCATTTTCACAGCAAAAAATGCATTTAAATTGCATTGTTTATTGTGAAAATGACAGTTGCAGTTTGGGAGTTAACCACATGGGGGCGCTGTAGGAGTTAGTGTTCACTTAGTGTGTGTTTACAACTGTAGGGGGGTGTGGCTGTAGGACTGATGTCATCGATCGAGTCTCCCTATATAGGGGATCAGTCGATCGATGCAGCGCCATAGTGAAGCACGGGGAAGCCGTGTTTACATACGGCTCTCCCCGTTCTTTAGCTCCAGGGAGCGATCGCGACGGAGCGGCTATAAACGAATAGCCGCGCCCTCGTCCCGGATCGCTCCCCGCGGGAATCCGACCGCCGCATGTAGCGGGGGGGGTCCCGATCGGACCCCCCCACCCGCTAGAAGGCAAGGATGTACATGTACGCCCATTTGCCTGTACGTGCCATTCTGTGGACGTACATATACATGCGGCGGTCGGGAAGTGGTTAAAGGGTCACTAAAGGATTTTTTTTTTTAGCTAAATAGCTTCCTTTACCTTACTGCAGTCCTGGTTTCATGTCCTCATTGTTCGTTTTTGCTCTGATTGCTGTAATCCTTCTCTGTTCTGAACAGTCTGTTTCCTGATGAAAAAAGTCATGGGAGCTTTCTCTCTGTGGTCACTAATCAAGGAGGTGTGATTACTGTGTGTCTAAAACCCCTCAACACCAATCAGTTTCGTTTTGCAAACCATCACTGCCCTGTATTGGCTCTGTGTCTCTGTACATCACAGAAGCAGGAAACAGCATGCAAAAACGAAACTGAAACTGTAGGTACATTATATGATTGATTTTTATCTATTTTTAATCATTTTTAAAAGAAATCAGTTAACTATTATGTCTCTATACCCTGAAAACAGTCATTTCAGCAAAAACATTTTTTTCCTTTACAACTCCTTTAATCTGAGTCCAATAACTGCTGTCCTACTTTTAGGTTGAAAGACGCTCAGCTTCATTCATTCCAGAACTCAGTGCAAGGCAGTCATAGCTCCCTTCCCTGTAGATCTCTGGACTACAGGAGATATGGCATCAGCCAGTCCACCAGTCAGCACTGATTGACAGGTGTGCAAAAGACTGAAAGTCGGTAGGATGTCAGAGGTCACATAGCACCACTTGGAGAGTGATTTTCAAGTTAGTAGAGGAGGATTAAAAAAAACAAAAAAAACAGCACTAACTACAGAGAGTGGGAATGACTAAGGTTAGGTGTATACATTCAAATATGGAATTGGGCTTTTAAAAAAAATAATAATAATATATATATATATATATATATATATATATATATATATATATATATATCTATATATATATATTTTTTATTATTATTATTTCCTTTAGTAGCATATAAAATCATACATGCTAATACCTTGCCAATTCAGTACTGTAGACTGTAGTCATGTATTACAAAGATATTTAGGTCATAGTTTTCAACAGGTCCTTGTTCTTCCATTAACTCAGTGAGTTCCCTTTGCTGATACTTTGGCAGACCTTAAATTGTCTTTAATCAAGGAAAACTACAACACTCTTTGTCAAAACTCTCTGAGCTTCAGAGGTGAGCTTTTTTCATCTACAGTATCCATAATAATATGGAAATTACTAGATCTTGTTTCAGCAACTGGATGACTCTCAAAAACACTAAAACACTACATAAAGCCCTTTGGCCATCTTTGCAGTTTTAAAGCACGTTTAGTTTTAATACAAAAAAAAAATCTAGTACAATATACTGTAAGCTCTGTAGCTAAAGTTTGTATTTAACAGATGTTATCTGCAAGCAATTAACATACCTGTCAGCACTTATAAAACAGATTGTCCGTTTTCTCCTTGTATCAGTCCTCTAAAATATTGTTTGTGTAAACCACAAAGAAATGTAATATTAACAGTGATGCAAAGCTATAAAAACAATGAGCTGCAACCAGCACCTTTTTCTATGGAAGAGAAATCCATAGTCAAATTAAAACAAAATATGCAACAAAAACAGCTGAGAGAATTAGTTTATTCATTTTCCACTGTGTTTGCTACTGGTGGCTAGTAAATCTGCCTGTGTTTGATTTGCTGGAGGTTTGGTCGAATCCTGTTTGAAATCCACAAAATCCAAACTTAGCATCGAACCCCACTGTATTCTATTGGGAAAATATTGACACCGAATTCTGGCAATTTTCAAGGCCAATAGGCAAGTCCAAAAATAATGGTGTTGGAAATTTACCAAATCGAAAAAGTGGGTGCTTTTTTTAACTTCAAGTGCAATATTAGAAAAACACCAATCCTTGAAATGATATTACTAGGGGATGCCTTTAAGCTGCATGTGATATTATGGAACAGTCTGAATTTCACAGACAGCATAAGTGACACTGTATAAACCTGGAACTGCAAAAAAAAAAAACTATTCCATAACCAACCCAGGTCAGGTGGTGTAAACCTCACTTTGTCCAAGCTCTTTGTAATGCCCATCTCCCTTCAATTGCCATTCTCAATTTTTTTTTTTTTGGTGTTAATGCAGGGGTTGGCCTGCACATTGCAGAGGCCAACATCTACAATTACAAACACAGTAAACATAGTTAGGCACACAGTTAATCCTTTAATTGCCCCTAAATGTTAACCCATTCCCAGCCAGTATCATTAGTACAGTGACAGCGTACATTATTAGCATCACTGATCACTGTATTAGTGTCACTGGTGATATCAGTGGCAGTTAGTCAGATTGGTCGCCACACTATCACAGTCCCACTATAAGTCGCTGATCACCGCCATTAGTAGTAGTACTGTATTTACAGTATATACCATCATTTGTAGATGCTATGAATTTCTTGAAAACCAAATCATATACACTTATTAGGATTTTTTTTTTTACCATTACGTGTAGCAGTATACATTTTGTGAAGAAATGTATGAAGAATTTTTTTTATTTTTTTTTATGGGATATTTTTTCCCCCCCAAATTTTTGGTCTTTTTCAGTTTATAGTACAAAACATAAAAAATGCAGCGGTGATCAAATATCACCAAAAGAAAGCTCTATTTTTGTGACCAAAAAATTCTAAAAATTGAATTTGGGTGCAGTGTTGCATGAATGCGCAATTGCTAGTTAACATTGGCTAAAAATGGCTTGGTCATGAAGGGGGTAAAATCTTCCAGAGCCTTGTGGTTAAACTATGGCCAGGGATTTCCTTCATCTATACTACTCCTTATCCTAGATGAGGATCTCACATATACAGTATACTGTGTATATATATATATATATATATATATATATATATATATATATATATATATATATATATATATATATATATATATATATACACAGTGTATATATATATATATATATATATATATATATATATATATACACAGTATATATATATATATATATATATATATACACAGTATATATATATATATATATAAATATAGTATGTTAATAGGGGAGCCTCCACAAAAAAATGGTATGGCTCCCCCATGTTTTTTTATCAGACCCTTTAGGTCTTCTAATGCAGTGATGGCCACGTGTAAAATAAAGGAAGGGGCAGGGATAGTGGTGACATCATTGAACAAATATGGACATCAGCATATGCATTTAATCAATATTATTTGTTGCACCTGTCATACTAAACTTTAGCAAAAGTCTAGTAAACATTAAATACTGAAGACCCTAGTGGTTGGCCTCTCTTTTGTTGCTTTATCCAGGCCAGTGAATCAAGCCCCCCCCCTCTCCTTTGCCACCTGGGACATTATATTCTGACATCAGGATCCGCTGCTGTCAGAATGAACCAATTACTGGAGGCATCCCTTACAACTTCAAAACTTTATGTACGTTTTAGATAGAGTTTCAAAAAGTTATAATCTGACAGGTTTGTATTGTTGGCTATGTCCCAGCAAGTGATGGGAAAATCAAAATGTTAGGTTGTCTTTGCAACTGGAGTAGAGATGACATGTTTTTCGAGGGGGGGGGGGTGAATTCTATGTAAAATAAAGTTTTCCAAATTTTGAAGAGATTTCCTCTCAGGTACTGTTGTGTCTATATGACAGAAAGTAAAATAAAAATTTAACAGGGGTTCCTGGCTCTAGCCAAAAAAAAAAGTTTGGGCTATAAAGAAAATGGTCATCTCCCTAAAATAATAGTTGCAACCCTGAGCTGCAAAGAATTTCTGTTAAATATACAGTATAGACTATTCTGCTGGTTTTCTATAGCAACATTAGTGTGACTAATCTTTCATATTGGGAGAAGAATGTGGATGATCTGATGGGTGGCCCAGTATATCTTCATTGGGTTAACAGTAGTTCTGTTAATCCAATGCACATATTTATTTTTATTTTTTACTGAACTTGCTCATGGAACTATTACAATGAGCAGCAAGGGGGGCAATGTTTACCTTAAGCAGTATTATTCACAATTTCCAGGAGTGCATCCTCCCTCACCTAAAGATCTGGCAGTCTGGCACTTTTCACAAGCACTTCATAGACTGACAGAACGTGCCATCAATTGCAATAAGGGGATTAAGCTCTTAGATGTAACCAATCCTTGAAAACAGATGCCTACTGTAGTTTATATGCTTACAGAAACTCAATTTAACTTTACCATGGTAAATGAGGAAAGGTTTATTATCGTAACACCTAATATTACTTGTCCACAGTTAAACTGATCATTGTTCTGGATGTGCAAAGGTAATGAACACCTTGGAACGATATGGAATAAATGTTTCTGATAATAACGCCAGAGGTGGAACGCACGCCAGCTCCCCAGCGAGGATCCATCCCATTTCCGACCTAAGCCGTACAGCCTCAGTGCCGGGACGTGGGTACTTTTCCAAGTAAGGAGCCATTTGGCACTGTGTTATTTTATATATTTTAATAAATGGTATCATGCTATGGCGGTCTCTTCTTCTTTTTGCCACGCTTAATGACGCCCAAGTCAAGCTGTACTCAAGGAACTAAGGGAACATATTTGCCACAGTCTGTCCATTGTGACACAATGCTCCATTTGACCTCTTTTCTAACGAAAAAGGTCAACGACATCTGGTAAGGTGCCATCCTTATATGCACAATTGCGGTGTACTCTAATTGGTGAAGGTGGAAACCCCTTTCTTTGCACAACGCGAATTGAAGGAATTTTGAGCACTATCAACATTTTATGCACTATTTATGGACACTTTATTTATTTACTGTTATATTGCAACGGACTTATTTGCTTTTGATTTATGCATGTGAATGTTTTTTGATGCTATTCACTCAATCGGGTGGTGGACAGTCACTGCACTGTTGGCACATATCTATTATTATTTAATATCATATGTTATATGTATTTGTAGTTAGTTTAGCGCCCCCTGTCTTGCTATTTTTACTGTCTTCAGTTTACTGAATTATGGGGAGCAGCTCTTATATAATAATTTAATTTATTCACTATTCACATTTGGCGCGAGATTCTTACCTTTAATAATTATAGAAACACATTTCCACATTATCCTGTCCTCTCATGCATTTGTCTTTCGTGGCAAACAGGCCTTCTTGGGTAACTTGAATGAGTTTGTGACGTTGTAAAGATGCAATATTCTAGAAATCGCAGATTTGGAACGACAAACTTCTCTTGCTATGGCTGAAAGGGCCATCCCTTTGGCCTTCATTTGGACAACCTCCTGCCGGAGGGTTTTAGTCACTTTAGAACAGCTAACCATCTTGCAAAGTCAGTGAAAACTGGGGAGTTGGGATACCAGTTAAATAGGGTTTGTCAGATAATTAAAGAAATTAGCACAAGGTACCAGATTAACACCAATAACAGGGAGGTATCTGAAAGTGTTCTCTAATTTTGATCAATGTTCTTTTTCAAATCTCATTGAAGTTTTTTATTCTGTGCTTCAAAATATATGTAACTCATGAAATGTGTGTAACAAAACTGCTATTTTACTCCTGTTTAGATCATTTCAAATAGGACTAAGCAGTCACCTTGAAATTTAGGAAATTGTAGGTGGTTCTCTAATTTTGATCTCCAGTGTATATAAAAGACCTATAAAGTCCTTCTGCCAATTTTGAAGAAAGGAGGAATCCAAAGATAGTGGTTGTGACACCCAGAGTATATTCACACAAGAGGCTTACCAGCTAGCCAGCGACCCCCCTTATTCAGGGAGATCAGTGAGCACTTCAATCAAACAACTCCTCCAAGGTAGATAAGACATCAGCTCTTATGACTCCAGACAGACCATCCACCGGAATCAAGCTCCCACCAGAGGTCTCATAAGTATAAAAAAAAGTGTGTATAACAATCAAATACGACTGGCATGTTCTTTTCCAGTAGCAAAGATGGCCGAATAGCCAACGCCCATGTGCTGTGGTGTGTGTGCGTAGCTCTGCTCCATGTGTTTCGTCATATGTGATGTCATCAGGTGCACACACACATGCCAGAGCCTTATCTATATATATATGAGTATATATGCTCCACTTGATTGATGCAATAGGTCTAAAGCCATCGCTAAACATCTATCCAGATACGGAAACACATTCTATACATAACTATATTGGCATCACTGCCATCTTGTGGTCAAAATTAAGAACACAGTCACCATATAAGAAAAATTTATATACTATATAAATAAAACCTATAAAATGTTTAAGAGCTTTTAATAATCCTCTATGATGATGGTATTAAAGTAGCGTGGATCCCCATCATTCAGACAACATTTTATATTTAAAATAAAGATAAAAATTAAGAGTTGAGACTAGTCAGAGTCTAAACCATAAAAATGTGTTAATGTATACAATGCCAATGTCAGGTCACCTGTGGCCAGGTGACAAGTGCACCCCGTTGTGGTCAGGGATGCACCACAGGGTAGTGAACCCTATGGCCAACTGCTGTGATCAGAGAGGAAGCGTGAGCCAAAGATTCCCCAGGGCGCAGAGTCTAAGGCCCAGCTTTGTGTTCACCAGAGCCTCTGGTGATGAGCATGGCCTTCGCCGCAGCTGGATCCAGGTCGCGACCCCTGGGGTCCCCAAGATCACGATCCGCAGGGAGAGAGGGGAGGCAGCAACCAGGACAAGCGATAGTGATGGGTAAGCCGAGGTCGGGGCAGCAGGCCGACAAGGGTAAACAAGGAACAGGCCAAGGGTCAGGGAAACAGGCAAACAGGAGAAGTCAGAGACGAGCCAAGGTCAGTACACAGGAAGGTAAACATAACACACTGCAGACAGGAACAAGCTACAAACAAAGGTTGAACAGCACAGCAGACCTGCAGTGCAACAGTTAATATAGACTTTCTGGGATTGCCTCGAGTCGGGCCATACAGGAAGGAGAGCTGATAAAAAGGCAGCCAGAAGAGAGTCAGTCCTCTGATGGAGACATGAGAAGAAGGTAAGCTGCCAGACATTATTGCATATCCATGACAACCAATAAGTGCATACACATACATCAGACTAGAAGTTATTGGCCAATGGAACGTGCCTCATAATAGAGCCTAAAACGAACTTTTTAAATAAAAAAATATTATTAATTTTTATCTTTATTTTAATTATAATGTTTTGTCTGATGGGCATCCACACTACTTTAATACCATCATCTTAGAGGATTATTAAAAGTTCTTAAAAATCTTATAGGTTTTATTTATATAGTATGTCAATTTTTCCTATATGGCGACTGTATTCTTAATTTTGACCACAAGATGGCAGGGATGCCAATATAGCTATGTATAGAATGTGTTTACGTATCTAGATAAATGTTTAGTGATGGCTTTAGGCCTATTACATGAATCAAGTGGAGCACACTCCCCCTTCTTTTAGCTCTGACCAATCAGGGTGGGTCCTCCGTGCTTGGATTGCGTATTATTGATAGATAAGGCTCCAATGTGTGTGTGTCCCTGATGACGTCACATATGACGAAACACGTAGAGTGGCTCCACGCACACATGCCACAGTGGCATCTTTTCTACTGCCTGCTGTATTTGATTGTTAAACAAGCAAATTATTGCTGCTCCATATGGAAGACCCCAAACGCACTATATAACTTTTGTTGTCAGATTTCTTTTAGATTTACCAAAACCATGTAGTGCAAGGGCCTGCCTGATTGCATACAAACTGACACTCTTAAAGGGGTTGTAAAGGTACAATATTTTTTTCCTAAATAGCTTCCTTTACCTTAATGCAGTCCTCCTTCACTTACCTCATCCTTTGATTTTGCTTTTAAATGTCCTTTTTTCTTCTGAGAAATCCTCACTTCCTGTTCTTCTGTCTGTAACTCCACACAGTAATGCAAGGCTTTCTCCCTGGTGTGGAGTGTCGTGCTCGCCCTCTCCCTTGGACTACAGGAGAGTCAGGACGTCCACTAATGCCACGTACACACGATCGGTTCGTCTGATGAAAACGGACCGATGTATTTTTTCATCAGATATCCGATGAAGCTGACTTTCATCAGTCTTGACTCCGATCATGTCCAACGCGGTGACGTAAAACTCAACAACGTGCAGAGAAAAATTAAGTTCAATGCTTCCAAGCAGGCGTGGACTTGATTCTGAGCATGCATGGATTTTTGACTGATGGATTTCCCCACAGACGATCGTTTTTTTCTATCAGTTTTTTAACCATCAGAACATTTTAAAACAGATTCTATTTTTTTTCACCGATGGGAAAAAACCCGATGGGGCCCACACACAATCGGTTTGTCCGATGAAAACGGTCCATCGTGTGTACAGGGCATAACACACAGCTCCTTTCTCTATCTGCAACGTAGAGAGCATCCTGACTCTCCCGTAGTCCAAGGGAGGGGGCAAGCACAACACTCTACACCAGGGAGAAAGCCTTGCATTACTGTGTGGAGTTACAGACAGAAGAACAGGAAGTGAGGATTTCTCAGAAGAAATAAGGACATTTAAAAGCAAAATGGAAGGATGAGGTAAGTGAAGGAGAACTGCACTAAGGTAAAGGAAGCTATTTAGGCAAAAAAAATCTGTACCTTTACAACCCCTTTAAGGTTTGACCTCATATTATATGGTTTTGGTAAATCTGAATGAAAACCTCCACAGAAAATTGTATAGTGTGTATACAGCTTAAGTGCAATATTTTATTAATAAACAGGATTGGTTTTATATTATCACACTATGTGCAGCCTTTGTTTTATACTTATGTGAGCTCTGCTGGTGGAGTTGTTTGCTCACTGATCTCCCTGAATAAGGAGGGGGGGGGGGGTCACTGGCTATCTGGTAAGTCTCCTGTGTGAATATCCTCTGGGTGTCACAACCGCTATCTTTGGATTTCTCCTTTCTTCACACTTACCAGTAGGACTTTTATATATATACTTATTTTAGAGTCACTTCATACACTGTTAATTTGTGTTCACAATTTATACATGAAAAGTATTATTTGCACAATTTATTGATATTTTTTAACTATTGAATCTCTAATGCACTTGTTATTAGCACTGCACTTTGCATTTGAAATGTTTGTGTACACTTAGTATCAAGGGTATAGTGCGGCTTGTTTGTTTAGATACAAACACAGATATTTATTTCCATTTTTCACATGAATCATACATCCTAAAATCTGTTCAAATAAGCAGAGTATCTTTTCTCAGACCAACTTTCCTCAGTTCTTATAGCTAATTACAAAGCATCAGAATTTATTGAGTTTATTAGGTTAATGTCCTTATTGTAAACATCAAACCACAAAGAGACTCTTTCACTAGTGCCTACCAAGACTGTTTTTGTAGCTACTGTTGAAATGGGAGCATAACATTTCTGATACTTGTTTATAAAATTTGATCTAGTGGACCTGCTCATCAGAGACTGAAGTATAACAAATTGTTAATCACGTACTTTAAAATAAATATTAAAGGTTTGTAAAGTAAAGTGAACCTATGGTCTTAGTAACAGAACTGAACTGTTAGTGCCAGCTGTTAAGTGCCCAGCCTGGATCCCTAGTGTTTTCTGTTAATAGTGTTATTTGAACAGGTCTGTCTTCAATTCATCAGCAGTTCAGCTGAACACGTCAAAAATCGACAAGGAAACTTAATCTCGATTCTGAAAACTGTTGAAGTCAAGCATGACGGACTTCAGGTCAGCTGTTTGGTAGTCTGGAAGACTTAACATTGGTACAAGGGCACATTGCAAGGCTTGGAGCCTTGTATGGTACAGTAAGTGGGCACTACATGTCTGGATAAGGGTCTGCTTGGAATATTAAGATGAATCTAATGTCTTTTTTTATTATTTGTTACTACTAGTCTGCCCACAAACACAGGGGCTTTCTATGTCATTTGGTAAAAATGCCCTCCTAATTTATAAACCAGCCCCGTACTGACACATATTATAACAATGCAAATAGAACATGCACTGTATGTATAAAAAATATATATTGTGTGGCTTTTAGTGCATTTTTGTATCACATTTAGTCTACTCAGACATCATAGATATTTAGTTCTAGTTAAATCTACAATGTCCAGAACGTATATAGTATTTTTCTGAACATGCAACAGCAACCCTAGCTGAATCTATAAACAATTACTTTCTTCCTATGTGCATAAGAAAATACAACTCCTCCCAATGTGACAATGTGCTGGCCTACCAAAAAGTTGCTTAGAATTTCATGAGTGGAGGCAGTGGGCATATCAAATGCCCACTATAGGAAGTGGAAAGAATTGTAGTTACACAGTTACATGTGGGGTGACAATGTCTGAAAGAAAAGGTAACTACTGACTGCTTATAACAGCTATTAAATAGTGATGTCAGTTAAGATACAAATATGATGGTCAAAATATGTATTATATCGGAAAGAAAGGCATATGAAATGTATGACATAAAAGCATAAGAATGCCTGGAAGTACACATGAATACATTATTTTGAATAGAGTAAATCAGATTAGAAGTCAATAATCATCAGCCCTTGGAATTGACATAACATACTACGATTTATTTTGGGGGGATGGTTTTCAATTAAAGCGGAGGTTCACCCTGAAAAACAACTATTATGCCATTACATCCAGCATACTGCTGACATCTGCAGTATGCTGTGTTTTTTTTTGCTGTACTTACCGTCTTATAGTCGTTTTCATCCGGCTCCGAGTTCTGACCCCCCAGGGGAATAGGCGTTCCTAAGACGAGGCATAGATGATTGACTTGCGGGTAAAGCACGTCACGCCTTCCGAAAATATCTGAGCTGGAACTCGTCTCTTTACGGCGCTATACGGCGCTTGCGCCTGCCGTGTAGAGCTGACTGCGCAGGCGCCATAAAGTGCTGAGTCCCAGCTCGGATATTTTCGGAAGGCGTGACGTGCTTAACCCGCACGTTAATCACCTATGCCTCATCTTAGGAACGCCTACTCCCTGGGGGAGCGAGAACCCGGAAGCCGGGTAAAAACAACAATAAGACGGTAAGTACAGCGGAAGAAAAAAAAAATCCAGCATACTGTCGATGTCAGCAGTATGCTGGATGTAATGGTATATAGATGTTTTAGGGTGAACCCCCACTTTAACTTAACCTAATATCCCAAATTTTCTGTATATGAGTTCAGTATCAATAATGGGAGCTAGTTAAAGTCTGACTCGCTGTTCTCGTTTATATACCATGTGGATTATTTTTTGTGCTGACATATGGGATTTCTAATCTAATATATTCTTTTTCATAAGAAGAGAGAGTCTGGCTGAAAACCACAAGTTTATTAAACCAGTTCCGAACACAGTTGCTTGTGTTTATCCACATGAACAGCATCCCTCTGAGTGAAGTCAAGGGTAACTTTGATAGCACAGTTGAATAGCTGGAGGGATCCAAGGCACAAGGATGAAGGGCTACCCCATTGGAACTGCAGTTCTCTGTTAACAATTGAGAAAGTCTTTTAACGAATCTGTGCACTGCTATCGTCTGGCCTGGCTGCCCACATGCCAGACACATTAAAGGGTCAAGAATGAATTATGGAATCTAATATTAGTGATAGCCTGCATTGCTTTGAAAAAGAGATGTTGCAAAAGAAATCTATTTTCCTTTTATGAAAAGTGTCCTTTTTCCACCAGAGTCCCCCAAAAAAAGAGAGAAAACTGTTAAGGCCGCGTACACACGGTCAGACAAAACTGATGAGAATGGACCGAGGTTCAGTTTCATCGGTCCAAACCGACCGTGTGTATAGCCCATCGGTCTGTTGTCCTTCGGTCCAAAATTTTAAAACATGCTTTAAAATCGAACCGATGGCCCGCTGCCTGATCGGTCCAAACACAGAAAGCATCGGTTCAAAACCCGCACATGCTCAGAATCAAGTCGACGCATGCTTGGAAGCATTGAACTTCGTTTTATTCAGCACGTCGTGTGTTTGACGTCACCGCGTTCTGACCCGATCGGTTTTTGGAACGATGGTGTGTACTCACATCAGACCATCAGGCACTTCAGCGGTGAACCGATGGAAATGGCCCGTCGGACCATTCTCATCGGTTTGGAACGACCGTGTGTACGCGGCCTTAGTGTGTTTTACCTTTTCAACATCCACCAAAAACTTTCAATGAAGTGACCCTTTCAACTTGTAGTAATTTAATATAAGTATAATTATATTAATACATTTTATCTATTTTAATACATTTTATCTATCTTTCAAACTCTAGCTTATATTAGTTGATTTCACCCCTTCTTATAAAAAGTTAAAACCTGACTTCAGCTAATTTTTTTAAATAGAAGAAAAGTGTTGGATAGAGTAGGGAAGGGTTAGCTGTTGTTTATATCACAATTAAAGAAAATTTCCCCTAACTTTCTGTTCCAGCAGTGCATTTGATGCAAATGCAGCCTAATTGTCAATGGCACCCCAATTGCGCTTAGCAAATACGTGTTTTGCCATGTGTCAAAATGTGTTACAAATGCATCAAACTGCACGCTGAAAAAACTTGCAATGTCCCATGAGTGCATTTTTCACATTGAGGGTGGCCCATTTAAGTCAAGGGGGCTAACATTTGCGCAACGTGCAAATGTTAAACTAATAGAATTAAAAATAAAACCTTTTCGGGACTGCATGTTTCTGCTATGCTCAGGTGTGAATGGGATGTGCTTGGGAGGAGAGTTTTTAGGCAGCATGTATGACCAGGGAGGAGAGGAAAGTTGCATAGGAATTGCATCCTTCCACATGCTGGTGCAAAATCTTCTGTGAGATAACATAGAAGTCTCTGGGGCTGACATCGCACTGGAGTAATACCAAAGTAGTGCATTAACCTTTTCCTAAATTGTGTGAATTATGCCATTGGAATCCATGTTAACTAATGTCCATGTGTTTTGGATGCAGATTAACCACTTTCCCCAAGTTGACATCATGGACTTTTAGTGGAGATATCTGGATGATACCTGAAGGCTACAGGCATCATCCCGATTTTTTTTTTCAGCCAGCGATTCCCTGCAATGTAAAAGCCATCATAGCAGCTGTTTATCCGGCTCTCATGAGCCGGAGAATGAATCCGGTGGTGGCAGTTTACCATAGAGCAGGTCCCCAGCCATCTCTATGATCGTCATGATGTCACTTTCAGCTCTGGCAGATGTAAACATTGCCATTTTTTTAGCTGGAAAGCCTAAAATCTATTATTTTTTTTATCTCAGGCTTTCCAGCATAGAGGAAACATTCCTTGTAATAGGAATACAAGTGATCAAAAACTAAAAAACTAAAGGGTTATGCCCGTACACATGATCGGTTTTCCCGTCCAAAAAAAAAACAATAGTTTCCCCGACAGAATTCCTCTCAAGCCTGCCTTGCATACACACGGTCACACAAAAGTTCAGTGAAATTTTGATTGCCAAGAACGCGGTGACGTAAAAGCCTACAACGAGCCAAGAAAATGAAGATCAATGCTTCTGAACATGCGTCGACTTAATTCTGAGCATGCAAGTTTTTTTGCGCGTTGAAATTGCATACAGACTGTATTTTACTACACTATTGTGTACTACCTCATATAAATAAAAAATTGTTATTTGAAAAAAAAAAAAAAAAGAAATTGCATACAGACAAACGGTTTTCCCACTATGATTTTTTCCTGATGGGCAAAAAAGAGATCCTGCTCTCTTTTTTTTCCGGCAGTTTTCTTGTTGGAAAAAGTCCGATGGAGCATACATACGGTCAGGATTCCCGGTATAAAAAAAAAAAATTCAATAAAATAAATGTTAACATATTTTTTTTAGAGCGCCCCCATCCTCGCATGCAGAAGTGAACACATATGTAGGTCGTGCCCGCATATGTAAACGGCATTCAAAACACACATGTGAGGTATCACTGCGATCGTTAGAGCCAGAGCAAAATTTCCTCTATAACTCCAAACCGATAACCTGTAAATATTTTTAAAGCTTCGCCTATGGAGATTTTTAGGTACTGTAGTTTGGTGGAGTCGGCGCAATTTTAAAGCGTAAAATGTTTGGTATCTATTTACTCTGCGTAACATCATCTTTTATATTTTATCAATTGGGTTATCTATTGTGTTTTCTTGCATTAAAATCTATTATGGTGTATTTTTTTTATATTGTGTTTGAAAAATTGCTGCACCAATACCGTGTGACATAAAAAATTGCAATGACTGACATTTTATTCCCTAGGGTCTCTGCTAAAAAAGAATATATATATATATATATATATAGGGGCAGATTCACAAAGCACTTACGCCGGCGTATCTCGAGATCCAACCGACGTAATTTTTCTGCGCCGGCGCATCGTGGGAGCAAATATACGCTGGACGCACCATTGTTTTGCTATTCAAATATGCAAATGAGGGAGATACAGCGATCCACGAATGTACATGCGCCCGACACGGTCTACGCGCGCCGCACATAAGTCATACGTCCGGTCTAAAGTTACCCCTCATAAAAGCAGCTGTAACTTTGCACCAGAAGTGTGCAGGTCAGCTGGAGAGCAGCTTCAGCAGCACCGTTAGGGACGAGCTGAGCATCCACACTTGCAGGACAACAATCTGTATGCCAACATGCCAGGGGCATCCATGGTCATAGCTATACTACTGGCTTTACATGCGCGTAGAAGGAGGAGGGCACGGGCGCGGATATACTGACCGCGCCTAAACGTCTTTGGCATGGGGGATTCGGAGGTGTATCTCATCTTCAGATTCAGCCCTGCTGTCATCCTGGAATTAGCCACAACCCTGAAAGATGACATCACCAGCCAGACACACCGCTCACAAGCAGTGGAGCCACTGGTCAAGGTACTGGCAACACTCCATTTCCTTGCCAGTGGCTCGTTCCAGCGTACAAGTGGAGTATTGGCTGGGATGGCACAATCCTCCATTAGCAGATGTGTGCACCAGGTTGTCCCCGCAATCCTCACACGCATGGCCCACCACATTGTCAGACCCACCCAGGAGCATCTGCGGGTGAAGGCAATGCGTGATTTCTACAGAATTGCAGGATTCCCACACACCGTGGGGGCCAATGATTGCAAACATGTGGCACTACGGCCCCCCCCCTGCCACAGAGCACATATACCGCAATCGTAAGCATTGGCATTCCATCAAAGTACAGGTGATAGCCGATGCCCAATGCCTCATATGGCACGTTCCAGCCACGACAGCTACATATACCATCAAAGCCCCATCCCAACAGAATTTGAACAGAACGTGTATGGGGACAGCTGGCTGGTTGGTGAGTGACATGGGTGCATATGCACTTGGACACCATCTCCTGACTCCATACTCGAACCCTGAAACCCCAGGAGAGCAAAGATACAATGATGCACACACACGTACCCGTGCAGTGGTGGAATGCACATTTGGCCTCCTGAAGTCCTGTTTCCGATGTCTGGATAAGTCCGGGGGGACCCTGTTTTATTCCCCAAACTTTGTGTGCCAGATCATCGGTGCATGTTGCATGCTGCACAACTTCGCCGTGAGAAAGGGCCTGGAGAATGACATACGTGATGACCTGATCCCGAACCACACAGTCCCCCCTGACCGAGGCTACCCCGTCTTCTGAGGGAAGAGCAGTCAGGAGATGCCTCGTGGAATGCATCTTTGCACGTTAAACACACACATTCATCATGGCACAAGGAGAATGCACGCATGGACACCACTGTGGTCCTTAGCACACACACCCCACATCCTCATCACATTGGATTAGCCCAAGTCCACCAAGCAGGACTTGGGAGCAGCAACGCCCTGTCAAGGCTCCAATTATGTTGCTGTCCATTCATACACCATTCACACGGACCTGGGGATCACTTCTCCCTGGTCCTGGGGATCACTTCTCCCTGACGACCAAGGGTGACAGCCCTTTTCCGGCAGGAATGTCACCCCCACATTCAAACACCAGTCACACTGTAGCCTGCACTACTAACCGTGTGCTTGGGCTACAAAGAAAAAAAACCTCATAACCTGAGTATATACAACAAATAAACATAAAAAACTCATAACCTGAGTCGATCACAAAAAATTCCCCAAAAAATTAAGGGCGCTGATGTGCCCCACGCCTGCCGCGGCCACGGCCCTGGTTCCTCATGGGAGACTCATGGGAGGGGGGAATCAGGAGGAGGAGCATCCCCTGGTCTCTCCACGCCTGGCGGCCTGCCCTCCAATGCCAGGGTCGATGCGGGTGAGTGTTGGTGTCCGCATTGGTGTCCGCCTGCAGCCTCACCCCCGCCTGGATGGCTGCTGTGTTGTCCCTGACAGCCTCTGTCAGGGCGCGGACTTCATCACCCAGGCACTCTCTGCCCCATGGAGATAGGTATTATACTGGGCCATGGCCCTGATAATGACCGCCTTCTCCTGTGGGGAATAATTTAATTTCCTCTTCTTCGGAGCTGCTGGAGCAGACATGGCTCAAAAACAATCAGAAAACAACAAAAGTACCTTGCTTCAGGGGGGGAAACAAGCGGATGTACTTTTGCACTGGACGGGCGCATGTCTGGGCGTATTTATGCCCTGGGCGTTTCTCACTAATTACGCCGGGCCTAGTTCGTATCTCACTGATTACGCCGGGCCTAGTTCTGAGCATGCGCAGAGAGGCGCTGAACATAGTCAGCATCACGGCACATGCGCCGTCCGTTCGGTTCTTCATTTGCATGGGGTCACGGCTCATTTCAATGGAACACGCCCACTTCCTTCCTACTTTCAATTACACCGGCTTACGCCTAGGAATTTACATTGCGCCGGCGCAACGTCGGGCGCAAATACTCTGAGGATACGGTACTTGCCTCTCTAAGTTGAGCCGGCGTAGTGTAATTGAGATGCATTACGCCGGCCTATATATGAGCCGATGTACGTGGATCTGCCCCATAATGTTTAGGGGTTCTGAGTAAATTTCAAGCAAAAAAAATATGATGATTTTTATATGTAGGAGATAAATGCCAGAATTGGCTTGGGTGGCAAGTGGTTGAAAATGTACTAGACTGAATATGGTGTGAACTGACCCTAAGTATTTACATATTCCTTGGGGGAAATTCAATAAAGATGTATGTCCATTCATTGAGCTATCAAACTCAAGCAATGTTGAAGGGATTTACTAGCGGAAACACAATGCACATGTGTATACATGAACAGCTTTCCTGTGGGAGACTATGGCCCAGATTCTCAAAGGAGATACGACAGCGTATCTCCAGATACGCCATCGTATCTCTGAGTCTGAGCCGTCGTATCTATGCGCCTGATTCTTAGAATCAGTTACGCATAGATTTGTATTAGATCCAACCGGCGTAAGTCTCTTACGCCGTTGGATCTTAACTGCATATTTACGCTGGCCGCTAGGGGCCTGTACACTGATTTACGCCTAGAAATATGTAAATCAGCTAGATACGCAAATTCACGAACGTATGCCCGGCCGACGCAGTACAGATACGCCGTTTACATTAGGCTTTCCCCGGCGTAAAGTTACCCCTGCTATATGAGGCGTACATGCGGCGTACCAATGTTAAGTATGGACGTCGTTCTCGCGTCAAATTTTGAAAATTTTACGTCATTTGCTTAAGTCGTCTGTGAATGGGGCTGGACGTAATTTACGTTCACGTCGAAACCATTATGTCCTTGCGGCGTACTTTGGAGCAATGCACACTGGGATATGTCCACGGACGGCGCATGCGCTGTTTGTAAAAAGCGTCATTTACGTGGGGTCACATAACATTTACATAACACACGCCCACATCTTCCACATTTGAATTAGGCGGGCTTAAGCTGGCCTATTTACGCTAAGCCGCCGCAACTTACGGAGCAAGTGCTTTGAGAATACTGCACTTGCCCGTCTAAGTTGCGGAGGCGTAACGTAAATAGGATACGTTACGCCTGCTCAAAGATACGCTGCTGTACGTGAATCCGGGCCTATATTTGCACACATTTAGTTAAAGAGAACCTGTGGCAGGTCCTTACTGACCTTTGTACCTGCAGGCACCGTAGAGCAATTCATCTTCAAGTTTCACAGCAGAAGCACCAAAGTCATCTGAATTTACTCTCTCTAATCCCTGCTTTCAGAGACCCAGCTTTGTGTTTATCTTAAATATTAGCAGGCTGCCAAGTTACTGCTGGAAGGGGAATCAGACATATAGTGCTCCTGCCGTTTTCTTACAATCTTTTTTTACAATTTTAAAATAACTATATACAGGTTTTCAAGTGTCCATAAAGGGTTACTATTGCATGAAATTATCTGATGAGGCTCCAAATTCTCACTCATTTCAGTTACAAAGCACCCGATGCAAAACAAAAAACAGTGCTCTCCTTGACAAACATATCAGACTCAATTATATAATCTATCTATTTACCAATTCCATTATAGCTTTTTCTCAGTGAAGAATATTCACATTCTTCATGTAGCAAAGCTAATCAATATTATATGTATTAAAAAAATAAAAAATAAAATAATAGAAGCAGTTAGAAGAGTTAAACAATTTGAAATATTGATGTACACCCACCATGCCTGGAGTTCTCTGTTCATGTGGTTGAATGAAAGGTGAATTTTTTGAGGGATTTTTGTGCCATTTATTTAATTAGTAATGGTGAAAGATATTTACAGATATTGGTTTGACAAGCATTGCAGACAATGATTAACATATTCAATAGCTAAAAAAATGAATTCACTGTAGTCCTTGTATAATATTAATTTACCATGACTTTCAAGTTTGCAGTTTCTAGAGGCAAGATCTTCAGACTTTTTCCTAAATCCAGAATAAACTTAAAATCATGCCCATGTCTGCATCTCAAAACAAAGTAGTGCAAAAGTAATCTGTACATACTGCAAATGTGATTGTGTATGATAACATAATTAAATTGAGTAATCCCCTATTTGACAAGTACTGCTTGACAGGACTGGAAATTTGGTTACAGTGTAAACTGTTACTGAGCTTCTGATGACTAACTGGCATTCCATTGTGTAATGATAGCACCCTATCTCCTCTACATATAATGGTAAAGTTAACTTTTTACTTTCAGGACAAATCAGCTTGACTTAGTTCACTAATACAACATGTTGCACAATTATTGTAAATTGCTGAATATTTTTCATAATCACGGTTTAAGTTACCTACTGCAAGAATAATTGGAAAAACGAATCCCTAAGAAAGCTTATAACCAAATGCCATTATGAATTTTATTTCAACCACAAAAGTACCTAAACACATAGCAACTCACTAGATAAAATCTAAGCACATTTTTTCCTGTAACAGAGCTCGGTATTTTGAGTGTAGAGGGGATGCAAGCATATTTCCAAGTAATCCGGAACATTTTATGTATGTTATTTTACTCTTAAAGTGTAACTGAAGGTAAATCTTTTTTCTTTAGTTTTGGTTACAGTAGGGAGGAATTTATTGCCCTCTGTTCCCCCATTAAGTTTAGCCCTCTCTATTTGTGCTTTTTACCATTATCACCAAGAGGGAATGTGAAAGAAAATCTTGTTGTCACAAGAACAGGAATAGAGGGGAAGTCACCCAATGGAGACACTAGTTCGGGTGACCCTGGTGATATCCTTGGCTTCCCTTTTGTTTTTGTTTTTTGGGGGGGATTTCCTTTCACCTTGGCTATGGGACAGAAAGTGAATTTTCAAATGTTAAAATGGGTATACATGGACAAAAAAAAAAAGACTGTCAGTGGTACACACACATATGTGTGTACCTTTGTCTGTTCAACAGGTTTCTGTCGGATCGTCATGCTAGAAAACCTGAATTCGATTAACATTGACTGGGAGGGGGGAGTATTATCTGAAAGTTGGGTTTCAAATGTTTTGACAGGGGCGCAGTTTCAGTGCTTGCCATAGGCGCTGTTTTCGCTAGATACACCTCTGGTAGTATGAGTTCTATATTGTGCAGTCGCAAGAGGATTTGTACTTTGCAAATACATTTTCCCTTAGCTTAGTGAATGAGGTGAAGTTCTGCTGACTTCCATCATCCAATCAAGTGTAAGCAACAATACTGTTCTTTTTTTTCTTTGCATGTGAATTTTCTTTAAATTCACTAAGGTAAGGGAAAATTCCTTTGGAAAATGCAAATCCCCTTGCAAAGTAAACAGCCTGTGCTTAGTAAATCAACCCCCATAGGTTCACATTAATTTTAATCATTAAGGCAAATGCAAAGTGCCCCTTTAAAGCTCAGAATCACTTTTCTGTTTTTTTGACACAAAGTAATGATATAATCAACACTCAAATTTGATTTATATCCATTGTGCTTTTAACTTTTACTAGCTAACATTTATCATTCCCAATTAAATTTTTTAACATTTCCCTTGACAGCGTAGATGTCTTTATAGCTTGCTGTAACTATGCAGAGAATGATTAAGAACTATTAAGAAAGAACAATGGGAACACAGCAGCTCCTATTGACAATAAATACTGTAATTGAAACATTTCTAATTTTGCATACAATATGTTAAAATGGCTCTTTGAAAGGAAGATGCTGAGACAAAGCTGAGTTTCTAAGTACAGGGACTGTACTGACTTATGAACACACCGAGTTACGAATTTCTCCTACTCGCGAACCGGGCACTGCGGGGATCCTCTGCCATTTTGGGCGGACCGTCTGCTGTTCTACATATGCGCGGCCAGACGGAGCCTCGGGAAATGACGGAAATGTCCGTAATTGGCCGCGCATGCGCAGAACGGCATTCGACGGAACATCGGAAAAAATCGGAAATGTCCGTAATTGCGGGTCTGCGCATGCGCGGCCCACTTACGAACATTTACGGTTTACAAAAAGGAGGAAAGTCCCTAATGGGTTCGTAACCCAGGGACCCCTATAACTAGCCAGGCATAACCAGTTCTCTAACACCTTGGTTAAGCGGAGATGGTATTTTCTGTTACTATTCAATTTGCTTCTTTTTTATCATGTTGCTATTTTACATTTTAATTTTATTGATACGTTGCTCCATTTGTTTTATTGCTTTTTGAAATGTGCATTTTATTAAACCAAATATATAAAACCAAATAAAAAAATGCAAACAGAAAAATTTAGAATAAAATAAAAAGATAATGGAGGGCCACCCACTTGACAGTAATACACTGGTACTTTAGAAAAGAAATTGAAGAAAGGCCCTTACATTTTAATATACCTTTGCTAAGATAGGTGAAACCTCTTGAAGTCATGTACACGCCATATCTACCGTCATCTACACAACAGAGCTGTATCTCAAAGAACAAGTCTTGTAGATCGACCTTTATCAGTGTTCAGCCTTGTAAAGGAAGATAATCTTCACAGCCCAGCATCTATCACTGTTAATAATAGAGCAGTCTTACTGATAAGTTATGTTTGATGTAACTCTTTTCTACAAATGTCATGCTAGTTCTTCTAAAAACACAACAGTAGTTTAGTAGACATTTCACACACTATTCTATCTAATAATCTAAAAATGAAGTTCTACTGCTAGCCTATACTTAATTTAATAGTTCTATTCTGTAAGTTTAGTGTTACTCTCAGAAAAAGTAGGTAGATGAAAGAGACCCTGGCACCTTGCCCATTAAGGACATAATGACAAGGTCTCTTGTAGAACACACTTCAACACAGTAAAGGCCCGTACACACGATCGGATATTCCGACAACAATTGATCGACGGACGTGTTTTGTCAGACAATCCGTCGTGCTCCATCGGACAATTGTTGGCTGTGCATGCTTTCAAATTGTCCGACAAAACATGTGTTCCGTCGGATCATCCGATCGTGTGTACACAAATCCATCAAACTAAAATCCAAAGTACAAACACGCATGCTCCAAACCAATGCTAAACATCAGACAAGAATAAGATAAGTTGCCCAAAGTGTGGTGGTAAAGAGCTGAAAAAACATGTGGTTTGTTGAATGTTTGCTGAAAATGTTCTGAAGTGTATATGCAGAACAAGTTTCACGGCCAACGCCCCTTCGGACAAAAATCCACGTAAAAGACTGATGGAAGTCCGATCGTGTGTACAAGGCTTTATACTTATCATAAAACTGCTCCCCTGACACCCCCCTTGCAGTGCATCGAGGTAAGGGGAACCATGTGCATTGTCACATGATAGAGAGATATCATCACTCCCTGCAACCTCCAACACTAGCCGATGCCTAGGGGAAGCCGTAACTGAGGAAAGAACAATGAAGGAGGCTGTGAATGTTAGCATCCCTGGGTCAAGGGTTGTTTTTTTAAGGCATCCTATCACTTTGTCCTAAATGGCCAAGGTGATAGGATCCCTGATGCCGCATACAGACGATCGTTTTTTGTGATGAAAAAAAATGACGTTTTTGAAAACGTCATTTAAAATGATAGTGTGTGGGGAAAATGTCGTTTTATGTCTTCAGAAAAACGACCAAAAAAAAATTCGAACATGCTCGAATTTTTTGTGTCGTTTTTCAAAATGTCATTTTTTGTGTCAATGAAAATGATAGTGTGTGGGCAAAACGACGTTTTTAAACCCGCACATGCCCAGAAGCAAGTTTTGAGACGGGAGGTAAAACTACCATTCATAATGGAGTAAGCACATTCATCACGCTTTAACAGACAAAAAAGCACGAATCATCTTTTACTAACAAGTAACCAGCTAAAAGCAGCCTCAAGGCGAATAGAACTTCCCCTTTAGAGTGCCGTCACTTTGTTCATCATTTTTCAAAATGATGGTGTGTATGCTACATCGTTTTTGAAAATGAAGTTTCAAAAATGTCGTTTTTTTTCATCACTTCAAACGTCATTTTTTTTTCATCACAAAAAACGACCGTCTGTATGGGGCATTAAAGTGAATGTAAACCCATTTCATAAAGTTTGAGCTGGGCACATATATCTGCAGTGTTTTGTTATTTCTCTCCAAAGCACTGTCTCCCTTAGCTTTCTCCTGCTCAGATCCTCTGTTATCAGCCTGATAACTTTTGACAAGCTCTCAGAGACAGGAGATAGAAGTGTGTGTCGAGGGAGGTTGCTATAAATAGATTAGCACACAGTTTGCCGTATAAGAACAGGGCTATGCACATTCCTGACATCCTTTGCCAATGAGGAGGGTGGGTGGGTGCCTTTCTTTCAATCAGCTGTCTTGGCTGTATGCCCAAATTTAACTACAGTGCTGAACAGGAAGAGAAAACCTCCTAACACAATGTGCACTTCTAAAAGATATATACAGATGAAGACAGCAGATATGCATGTAAAAGTTATATAGGAAGATTTGTTTCATCTCTGTGTATCTGAGACTGTTCACTTCACTGGGTATATATGAGGGTAAAAATCGAATACATTTTATTATAAATTGTATTACTATTCATGTTTATTTATTTGTGTTACACCCCTCTTTGATGTGTAAATGGTCATAGAAAAGATTGTAAGACATTTCCAGATACCCTTGGCCAACAGATCTTGAGAAAATAATAATCAGCTATGTTTAATAATTTTAGCTGATTACTATAATTTTTCTAATAGGAAATAACTTGGTTTCTTAAGTATGCAAGAGAGCAAATTCAACCTTTCTCTGTAGAGATAATATTGCATTCTTGGATGACCTATTTAAGAAAAAAATCTTTGAGGAGTTGGATGGTGCCCGCTTCCTGTAATGTCAGATGAACCTGTTGGATTCACTAAAATGTAAAACTTGCATTACTTTGCTGTGCCTTTAAAGGGTTAGCTCACTTTTACCAAAAACTGCCTATGGAGATAAGGGATGTCTGTGGATAAAAACATGATATGCAGTTTTGACTAAAACTGAATAATGCCCTTGCTATAGGAGTGGGTCATTTATGTACCTCATGAAGCCTGACTGGAAAACTCCCAGGATGTTGCAAGGATGCTGCTAAGAGATGCCCATCTATTGCTGTTCACCTTGACCATCACATGAGTGAACTCTTTCTTTTATTCAAACCCTCTCACATTTGCATTCTCTCCTCTGATTCAGTAGCTCTGAGCTCAGCGTTTGAGAGCTGACTCCTGTGATAGTGAAGGTGAACAGTAATAGCTGGGTCTGTCTTAGCAAGGTCCTAGTAACATCCTGTGAGTTTTCCAGTCAGGCTTCCTGAGGTATGTAAATGGCCTACACCTATAGCAAGGGCATTATTCAACTTAATTCCGGGTTCCACAGTTTGTTTTTATCTACAGGCACCCTTTATCAGCCTAGGCATTGTTTTGGTAAAGGTGAACTACATCCTTTAATTAACTTTGGTTTGAATTAGGGAGTACCTTGGATGGTTGTATACAGTACAGTATCCAAGATCAGCAATACACACCACCTTTATTGAGCCTAATCTATATACTGATATTCGGCATTCAATTGCCAAATTATTTATTGGCCAATGAGATGCTAGCACCTGATAGTACTAGGAGGGGCAACGTTCAATGTCTACTAGAAGAGAATTTAGGGCCCTCTGTATAACTGAATTGAAGGCATATGTAAAGACAATAACAATGGAGTTTCCTTTCCTACACTGAGAAAATAAATTAAATGTGATTGAGAAGCACTTTTTCTATGTTGGTTGGAAACATTTCAACTTGTACTGTATGTGCCAAAATTAATTCCCAATGTTTAGTTCAGTAATAACTAATAAAACTGTTATGTGGTGAAGCATATTTTCCTGAAACAATGTTTTACTGACATTTGGTGCTGTTCTAAGATACGCTGCATAGAACGTTATGCATGTGCCTCATGCCGGTAGTTAACATCAATGCCATTCGACAGTTACACAGAAAATACACAATGTCCATGTATAAATATTCTCAAAGCAATGCCAAATAAAAAAAAAAAAATCCTGTGATCGTTAAAGACTCAATCCTTGTACAGTAGGAAAGTGCAATAACATAAGCAATTGAATGACAAAAGTAAATGAAATAAGTAGATTACAATATCAAGAAATGCTTTCACACGGCTATGGTTTAAACCAAACATTGGACACTCACATATCAGTCCATTCATTAAATGAGAAGAAAAGCCTTTATTTCACATTTGACAGCGCAGTCACCACCAAGCTGCTTACATTCAGAAGAATGCATTGTTATAGCCATAATATTTCAAGTAGGCAAGATAATCCAGCTCAGCATTAAGTCATCAAGTCATCTGCCTTGCTCCAAAACCGAGCTTTAAAATTAAATAGCTAGGTCACGTTTAGTCAACTGCAATCAGTGAAATGAAATTTCTATACACAAAGGAACAGTATGATGTGCCTCAGGTAATTCCTATGTTCTGTATTTTAAAGTGACCCCTTAGGTTAGAGGATTAAATGGCAGCAACTTTTTCCCACATCATTGATCAACAGCAATCAATCATGATCAGTCATTTGGAAAAGATGTCAAATTTGGTTTGTTATTCAGGCTTTGTATAAGTAAGTGTTTGGACAGGCCAAAGAGGTGTTAGACAGAAAAGGCAGCAGCCTCTAATCTTGTAGTGTCACCCATTAGATCTGGAAATATCACATTCAAAAGGTGTAAATAGGATGTTCTTTAATCCACTGATTGATTTGTTTTTACCTTTTCTTTGTTATAAGTGGTTAATGACTTGTAAAATAGTACACAAGGAGATTAACATTCTCCTGCATTAACTGCTTTTTTTGTGCCTTATACCTGTTATGTTCCATTATCAGTGTTTGCAAAGACACATATTTACTCTCATATGCTGTATTTATTCATTGCTTCAAGTGACAAACACTATGCCGGACATTTTATAATACACCCTAAAATATATATTTTTAACTTGATTCTTAGTTTTCTGAAATATGGGAGCTTTGTTAAAATATATGCATAGCCAAAATATCTATTTTTGTTGTTTTTGAAAAAGTAAAGAAGGGTTAAAACCCCTGTTTATTTATTTCTCCCATTGGGGAGATTTTTCTTTACTGCTTGTTCAACGGATGCAATAGGAAGTGAAAAGAAATACTACAAAAATAAATAAATTTCCATCTTTAAAATCTGTTACAGATACAGATGTCCTCATTGGAAAACGTACCTCCAGTTCTGGTTATAACTGTTAAAGTTTGAATTATCCAAATCTTGTTTTATGTTAAATGCGAAACAATATCATTAGCTAATTTCATTCAAAATAATCACTTCCATGAACCATCAGCCTATGCTCCTGTAAATACAGAGCTATAGTATTGGAATCCCTGTTCTCTTTGTGATGCTTAATGAAAAAGATCTGAAGGAAATGTGAGACATATAGATGACCCTCATATTGCAGCCATTAATTACAACCAACACTATAGCACCTGGGTAACAGGAGAGATCCTTAGCCTCAACAAAGGGAATTTTATAGTTTGTGTCTTCGTAGTGCTATAGTGTGTCCACCTACAGGGGTCATGCTTTACAAATGGGACTCCCCTTTATAACATTCCTAGTCTCTGATATAAATCACACTTACTTGTCCAATGAAGGAAAGAATGGCCACACATGTAGATATGGTTTTCAATGCTTTACTTTAAACTTTGTAGGACAGATGGGCAAATGAGGTAGAACACCCAAAACCTACACGACGGCTCTTACAATATCCTCGTCAGCAGTACAGGAGCATCGAACGGCTAGTTCTGAAGTGCAGCAGCCACATGATTGGAGGTTATATTGTTTAACTGTTTCAGTGATCATTCAGGCAGATCTCTTAGGCTCACATGGCCAGCCTGCTGACATACAGGTGAAATAGCCTCTAGGCCTGGTATCCAACCCTGGGGCCTCTCAGGCACAGTCTTCTCCCTTTGGGAAGGAATTATCAAGAACACTTTTGTTTCTCAAGGGAACAAAACAAACCTCTCTCTCTAAAGTGAGAGAAGGGCCAGTCATACTATTGCTTCCCTGTTTTGTAAAAGCTAAGTCCAAACCACTGACTACAAGTTCACCAGAGGTTGGTCAACTGACAGAGCAGACAGGACTCTATGTACCCACCCGTGCCAAAGGAAACCTGAGTCTTCTCAAGGGAGTGACTGGCAGGTGATGAGATACAGATAATCCCTGAGATTTTAGCAAGTAAAGTAAAGCAAACAATAGATAAAATACAATGCAGCTAGACTCCAGGTAGATATAAAATACAAAAAAGGAATGCTGCTTTGTATTCAATAATGCATCATTACATTGTTTTGATTGCAAACAGTGTAAGGACCTGAATTTGACTGGTATCAAACTTTTGTCTTCGACTGAGCAGAGTTTATATGGGAAGAGGTAGAAACAGTACAAGGTGCCAATCAGTTATGGTACAGTGCCCATGTGTTAACAAGGAATAAACTGCTTCTTCTTTCATTGCCCAGCCACAGACTGAGGGAGAGACAAAACCTAAATCACTAAACTTACTTAAAGTGATTTAAAGGTTGTCACAGTTTAAAAAAGAAATAACAAACATTTTAGCCTTACCTGCTCTGTGAAATGGTTTTGGACAGAGCAGTCTCGATTCCTTTTGGGTCCCCTGCCAGCGGCTCTGGCCCCTTCCTCCTGCTGAGAGCCCCCAAAAGAAAACCTCTTGCTATGGGGGTACTCAAACCCCCCCTCCGCTCTCTTCTCATTGGCTCACTGGCTGTGATTGGCAGCAGCAGGAGCCAATGGCTTCCACTGCTGTGTGAGCAAATAAGGATAGAGAAACCCAGGAAAGCCACTGTTCTCATGCACATCGCTGGATCAAGATGGGGCTTAGGTAAGTATTCGGGGGGACTGAGGGGGAGCTGCACCCAAAATGTTTTTTTAACTTAATGCATTAAGGAAAAAAAACCTTCTGTCTTTAAAAGCACTTGCAGCAGAGCAACAGAAACCAACTGCAGCAAAGAAAAAAAAAGGTCTTCTTCCCTGTTAGACAGGGATGTGCTGTGTGGCAAAGCTGTGTAATATCTGAATTGAATGGTCAGAAATCAGGTAAAAGAACCAACTCCAATAAACACAGGCCACCCGACATTCGGTCCATGTGTACTAGGTTTTAAATGAGTTGTGGTGAGAAAGCTTAACTTACAGGGCCAGATTCACAAAGAAATTACGCCGGCGTATCAACCGCGTAATTTCAAAATTCCTGCATCGTATCTTTGTTTTGAATCCTCAAAACAAAATATGACGGCTTCTGGGTTAGATCCGACAGGTGTACGTCTTCGTACGCCTTCGGATCTGAGGCCGGGTACTCACGACCAAACATGTATGGTGAAAGCGGTCCGTCGGACCGTTTCCACCATACATGTCTGCCAGAGGGCTTCTGTACGATGGTTGTACACACCATCGTACAGAAGTCCGCGCGTAAACAATACGCGGGGCGTGTCCGCGGTGTCGCCGCGTCGATGACGTGGTGTCGCCGCGACAATGACGCGGCGACGTGGGCGGCCCGCCTTTAAAATGCTTCCACGCATGCGTCGAAGTCATTCGACGCATGCGAGGGACGGCGGGCGCCTGGACATGTACGGTAGGTCTGTACTGACGACCGTACATGTCCGAGCGGGCAGAATTCCAGCGGACTGTTTTAAAACAAGTCCAGGAATATTTGTCTGCTGGGAAAAGGCCCGGCGGGCAAATGTTTGCTGGAATTCGGCCCGCTCGCGCCCACACACGACCAAACATGTCTGCTGAAACTGGCCTGCGGGCCAGTTTCAGCAGACATGTTTGCTCGTGAGTATGGGGCCTAAGATGCAATACTTCGGCGTCCGCTGGGTGGCGTTTTCTGTGTCGGGTATGCAAATTAGCGATTTACGACGATCCACGAACGTACGCGCGGCCGTTGCATTCTCTAACGTCGTCTGTAGTCGGCTTTTTTTCGGCGTATAGTTAAAGCTGGTATTTTGCGGCGTATACATAGAATTGCCATGTTAAGTATGGCCGTCGTTCCCGCGTTGAAATTTGAATTATTTTTTTTGCGTAAGTCGTCCGTGAATAGGGATGGACGTAACTCACGTCTAATTTAAAAAAATTACATCCTAGTGACGTCATTTAGCGCAATGCACGGCGGGAAATTTCGGGACGACGCATTCGCAGTTCATTCGGCGCGGGGACGCGCTTCATTTAAATGAAACCCGTCCCCAACCCGCCCAATTTCAAATCCGCCACCAGAAATACACTACGCCGTCGTAACTTACGGCGCAAAATCGTTGAAGATTCGAAAATGTGCCAGGTAAGGTACGGCAGCGTAGTGTATCTCTGATACGCTGCGCTGTTCTACATGTATGTGGATCTGGCCCACAGTCTCAGTAGCTTGGCAGACAGTGATTTGATCCAAATGATATCTTGAAGACCGTAGAAAGCTTTAATCCATAACTTGTGCAAATCATAACAAATAAACATCAGATATGTCAAAAATTCATAGTGCGTTTAGCTCCAGCAGAATACAGTACAAGTGGTGAATGGAGGATAAAGCATGAAGAAGAAGGTTGGGACTAACTACATAGAGAATCCCCTAGCTATGGAGTAAGCTAGGGACAAAAAATGGCAATGCATGTGTGACATGATATACCGTATTTATCAGGGTATTGCGCGCTCCGGCGTAAAGCGCGCACCTCTAAAGTGGACCCGCATTCCTGTAAAAAAAAACATTTTAGTACTTACAGTTTTGGTGTCTTGCGCAGCATCCATCGGCGGCCTCGTCGGGTCCGGCGTCCATCTGCGACTTCGGTGGTGTCTTCCTCGTCGGGTCTCCGCTTTCCGCGCTGAGTTTGAACTACTGAGCCGGCATATACTGAGCGCAGTACACTCGTGTATAGTTGGGCAGGCTCGGCTCCTCTCGCGGTCACATCCTGTGCGTCCTGCACGTCCAGGACGTGACTGCGAGAGGAGCCGAGCCTGCCCGACTATACAGGAGTGTACTGCGCTCGGTATATGCCGGCGCAGTAGTTCAAACTCGTCGCGGGAAGCGGGTATCGGCGTATATCGCGCACCCACGATTTTGCCCTGAATTTCAGGGCAAAAAAGTGCGCAGTATACGCCGATAAATACGGTATCTATGATTTCAATTATTAAACAATTGAGAATTAAGTCCCACTGCATGTGAAAACTTCAGGAACACCTGAACGAGAAGAAAAGGGAGAACGAGAATAATAATGAACATATAAACATACTTTAAAACTTGTAAAGTCATTACTGTTGTTGATAAGATGGCACAGAAGACAGTCTATACGTCTATCTTCAGAGGGGAATGCAGCAATGCGCACCAATCTTTTTCTTACCTTTGAATCAAGTTCTTCAAAGGGGAAGGCCGCAGCACACGTTAGTACTTCTTAACTCCCTTTAAATCAAGTTCTACAGAAGGGAAGGCATCTTCTACTGTATACAGCTGTATACTGTGATTAGCTTTTAGAAATGTACAGGCTTGTATGACAATGGCTTCACTGTCCTAATTTGCTAGAGTCCATATTACACATCTCACAGTATATTCCAGAGTTATTACTGATATTGTACTTGAAGCAAAATAATTTTTCTGGAGCTAAACTATTTTTGGAATGGTGCTAAAATATTTGTTGACTGTAGATAAATAATTTCTTGCAGATCGTAGAAAGCTTTAATCCAAAACTTGTGCAGATCATTCATAACAGAAGAACATCAAAAATGATAGTGTGTCTAGCTCCAGAAGAATACAGTACAAGTAGTGAAAATAAAGTGTGGGATTAACTACATAGAGCATCCCCTAGCTATGGAGTGAGGTAGGGACAACATTTCGAAAGCCAAACAACAGTGAGTAATTTAAAATGTACAGTATAGTTGACCATGATGTTCTGAGGATTACAAATTATAAACTTCTTTATAAAACATATGGAAAATTAGCTCCAATGTTTTTCCATGATTGACAATGACTCTATGCTTGTACCATTTCTATTATACTTTTTCTTTCTTTTTCTTTTACTTTTTCAGAAACGATATAGGTGAAATAAATAGTTTGATTGTGTTCAATACTGTTTGGTGATGATACGATAAGTAAAGCAACTTCACAAAAGAATATAGAAACTTTACAAGAACACCTAGTTAAAATAGAGGGGTAGTCAGTTATATGGCAGTTGAAGTTTAATATTGAAAAATTTAAAGTTGCAGCAAGTAAGGCCCGCAGACTATTAGCATACATTAAAAAGAGATTAAAGTATAATTCTACCACTTTACAAAACTCTTGTTTGGCAATACCTTGAGTCATCCACATTTAGTCCTCTGGGAAAGATGTCCTTGAACAGGAGGGATTCCAGAGAGTGGCAACAAGGCTAATAAGAGGCTTGGAGGATCGTTAAATGTATTCTCCCTGGAGGTGCCTTGAAAAAGTATTCATACCACAAATTTTCCACATTTTGTCATATTACAACCAAAAACGTAAACGTATTTAATTGAGATTTTATGTGATAGACCAACACAAAGTGACACAAAATTGTGAAGTGGAAGGAAAATTATGAATGGTTTTCAAATTTTTACAAATAAATATCTGAAGTGTGGTGTGCATTTTCTCTGCATATTTAGAGTCAATACTTTGTAGAACCAACTTTGTAGAACCACCTTTTGCTGCAATTACAGTTGCACCATGTTTCACAGTGGGGATGGTGTGTTCAGGGCGATGTGCAGTGTTAGTTTTCCACCACACTGCCGCTGCACGGTGGGGGTGCCGATGCTCATAATGCCATGAGCGATCACGGGCATGAGAGGCAGAACAGGGATGTGTGTGTGTAAACACACAAATCCCTGTTCTGTGAGCTGAGGGTAGAGAGATTGTGAGTTCCTAATATCTAGAAATCATGATTTCTCATCTCCTATAGTCAGTCCCCTCCCCCTACAGTTAGAACACACAGTCAGGGAACACAATTAACCCCTTGATCCCCCCCTAGAGTTTTAGTCATAGGCTTTTCTTTAGTTTTACCTATGTTTTATGTTGTTTTTACCTGGGTGTGCAGGTAACAATTTTATTAATAAAAATGCCCCAGGTTCTTTGGAAAGTTGTTAGACACATAGGTGTCCTACTGAGTGATGCAGGAAGATGACAGCATGTGGAGTGCGGACTTGGAGCGCAGTGCGTTCCATTAACGCTGCTCAGGACCAAATGGTCGGCCTGTTTGTTTATTTCCAAGTGGAACGCAGACGTGTGATACACCCGCATTCCACTGACATAATTTCCGGGTAGATGTGATGATGCGGCAGCTGATACCTCCGTGTCTGATGTCACCGGTTACCTGGCCAATAGGATGGATTTGGCTTTGATGCGCATGCGCGGTGCGACACTAGCATGCTGAAAGCTGCTGTAGTTTGAATTGTGTGAAGCTGTCATTCATATACTAAAACTGTAAGTTACTACGAATAAAATATTTTATATGTTATTACTGGCTTCACGATTGGCTGCCTTATTTATTCATTTGGTATTGCTGGCTGATATGCTGAATGTTTTACATCTGGTGTGAGAATCTAAGGAAAACTTTACTGTGTGAATACCATTTGATGACTTGCCACTACCCTGGGCTGGATTGCAAGCTGATTAATGGAGATGTGATATTGGGCTTTCATTATATGCATACTATTTACAGCTGCCTGGTAAGCAGATTGAAATCTCATGTAGTGGAGAATGTGGAGATATTTATAAAAACTCATTTTTTTTGGGTGGCTGCTCTGGGGGAGGAGGGGAGTGGACCTATTCCACACTTTTCTTTTGTTTTTTAAAATGGTTTGGGAGAATTCAAGAGGAGTATATGATGTGGGATAGATCTTATTTTTTTTTATATCTAAGGCCTTGTACTCACGGCAGGACATGTCCGATGAAAACGGTCTGCAGACCGTTTCCATCGGACATGTCTGGCCGGGGACTTCTGTTCGATGGCTATACACACCATCGAACAGAAGTCCGCGCGTAAACAATACGCGGGGCGTGTCCGCGGTGTCGCCGCGTCGATGACGCGGTGTCGCCGCGACAATGTCTGCGGACCAGTTTCAGCAGACATGTTTGGTCGTGAGTACGGGGCCTAAGTGTATGCAATAGGATAGATCCATTCATGTATTTATGTGTATTGTTTGTGTATTTATGTGTTTTTAATGAATGTTCTGTGTTATTGAATAATTTGTACATTGATTTTTGCAAAGTATGTAAGGTTTTTTACTTGTATAAATTTAATAAAAACTTTTTAAAATCTAAAGAAGATCCATGCTCACACAATGAAGTTGGAGGAGAAGCGGTTCAATCTGTGTAAGGGGTTCCTTACTATTAGAGTGGTAAGGATGTGGAACTCCCTTCCATAGGTGGTGGTGTCATCGGGAGAGTAGATAAATTCAAAAAAGGTCTTACGATCTTCATTGTGTTTGAACACAATGTAAAGAGATGTTGAAAATGGCAGTGACATAAACACACACACACACTCATATTGAACTGAATGGACTTGTGTCCTTATTCTACCTTACCGGTTATGTATGTTGCTATGTAATGGTCTATGATTGCCATTAGTCTAAGTCAGTCAGCTCTTTGCATTCAGATAATAAGAAGCTCACAGTGTTATTCAAATTATTGGCGAGAAAATAAGTCTTTAAAATTCAGTGGTCTCATAAAGTTATTTAAGGCTTGTAATACCAAGAAGGGGGGAGGCTCATAAAATAATAAGAAATATGAGTTTGGTATCTATACAGAATTGTATTTTTTACTGCTTCTATTGTGAACATGTTTTCCTTATTTTCCAGAACTTATTGAGAAAAGGAAGATTTCAGAGGACATAAAATTGAGAATTCAAGGTATTCTGCCAAAACAGATTGCATTTATTAGTAAAATGGAGTTTGTTGCAGTGCTTATTAAAATGTGGTACAAAAAAAATCTGCAAAAAAGTGCTTGTGTCCAGATTCAATAAATTCTCACCAAATAGTATGGGAAGACTTCTGTTTCAGAGTACTGGATTCAGTAATGAGTCTTAGGTACCCCGTTGTGCACCCTGTTACGAACATGAACATTATAATAATTTGCAAATGTTACTTGCATAAATTAGTCATAAAGATGATATGGCTATCAGGGCTGGTGCAAGGATTTTTGACACCCTAGGCGAAGCCTCATTTTGACGCCCCCCCTGTGCCATTCGCTCCGCCCCTCACTGATATTTTTGCGGTGCCTCTTCACCTATTTCTTCTACTGTGGTCCACATGCCTGCACCTGTGCCTCTGGACCCAGCCAAAAGACAACTAGAGGATGGCATTGGCTCACTTCCTCACGCCAGCCGTGGTCCACAGGCTAGAGCAGTATACAGAGAGGCCAACTGTGTAACTGCCAGTCTGTACGAGCGACAGATACACTGACAATGCTAGGCTCCTAGAAAAAAAACAATAAAAAATGCACATTTTTTGACCTGCAAAAAGATCTGCATTTATTTTTATTTTTTTACAAAACTGGATTTGAACCTCCACACCTCAAATCACCCCAATTCCTGTATTTTTAGGTCTCAGATCACCACAATTCTTCCACCTTTACACCTCTGATCACCCCATCACTGTATCATCCTGAACGCCTATTCCCCTCTGCACCCCCACCTTTGTTCCCCTTAAACCCCCCCCCCCACACACACACATCAGTTCCTATATGTACCCCCTGCACATCTGTTCCTTCCCCCACACAATCAGTTCCTCTTTGTAAAACCCCCCTCCAACACACACACATCTGTTCCCCCTCCGTACCCACCTGCACATCTGTCCCCCCCCCCACATACACACCAGTTCCCACTCTGTACCTCCCTGCACATATGTTTCTCCCACACATCTGTCGTCCCCCCATACCAGTTCCCACTCTGCCCCCCCAGTTCCCACTTTGTACCCTCCACACACACACACATCTCTCCCCCCCCACACACCAGTTCCCACTCTGTTCCCCTCTGCCCCCCCACACCAGTTCCCACTCTGTTCCCCTCTGCACATCTGCCCCCCCACACCAGTTCCCACTCTGTACCCCTCCACACACACACATATGTCCCCCCCACACCAGTTCCTACTCTGTCCCCCCTCAAGTTCCCACTCTGTACCCCCATGCACATCTGCCCCCCCCCACAGAAGTTCCCACTCTGTCCCCCCCCCCCCAGTCCCCACTCTGTCCCCCCCCCACACACACACACACACACCTGTCCCCCCCACACACCAGATCCCACTCTGTACCCCCCCACACACACACACCCATCTCCGCCCACACCAGTTCCCACTCTGTACCCCTCCACACACACACATATGTCCCCCCCCCCACACCAGTTCGCACTCTGTTCCCCCTCCAGTTCCCACTCTGTACCCCCATGCACATCTGCCCCCCCCCACAGCAGTTCCCACTCTGTCCCCCCCAGTCTCCACTCTGTACCCTCCCACACAGTCACACACACCTGTCTCCGCCCACACCAGTTCCCACTCTGTACCACACACACAATCTGCCTCCCCACACACGTTTCCACTCTGTAACCCCCCCCCCATCCTACACACACATATCTGCCCCCCCACACACACAAACCAGTTCCCCCTCTGTACACAATGTAAACTTGACAGCACAGCAGAGTACATTTTAAAATTTCTTGTGACAGAGTGCAGGCTGCAGCACTGAGTGTCCTGCTTGTGCTTCTATTGTGTACCTGAGCCAGCGGGGGTTAAGTCTTTTCTGAAGGAGAACGCTGCTGCCCGTTTGTCTACTCCTCTGACAACAGATCCCAACCCCGAGCGACCAGGAGGAGGGGGGGGGAGGCGGGGGTGCATCGGACATCGCGGCTTGCATGCAGGGCTTCCATCTATGATCTCACCAGCCCTGGCCGGTGTAGCATTCAACTTCCACCATCAATCATCATCAAGACATCACCTTCATCACACTATTCCCGGCCAGCTGCTGTCCCAGCTCTCTCCCCTCATCTCACTGCCGCTGCTACGGCGCTGCAGGCTGGGAATATCGTGATGAAGGTGATGTCTTCACGGCGCAAACCGCCTCCTAGCCTGGCGGCTGGCGCCATAAGGCATGGGTTTTTAAAAATTCCGGTGAAGGAGGTAGTTTAATGAACTGGTGCCAGAAAACTACCACCTAATAACAGAAAACAGAATAGGGCAAAGAGGAGGAGGCCTTGCGGTGATCCATAAGAATCACATCGCAATCACTAAACCAGCCCTGCAAAATCCTCTTCCATTCATGGAAACCCTTACTCTTCAGCTCCAAACTTCCCCCCAGGAGACTGTTCACATTCTCCTCTGCTATAGGCCACCTGGGCCTAAATCGCAGTTTTTGCCATCATTAACGGAGTTTATATCCACTTATACCCTCAACAGCAAACATCTTTTGCTACTTGGGGATTTCAACCTGTGGGCTAACTCTGCACAGGATCCCATTGCGGACGCCTGCATCGATCACCTGGATGGATTAGGACTACAGCAACTTATATGCGGGCCCACTCATGCTTCAGGTCACACACTTGACCTAATTTTCAGACAAAATCTGGAAATAAGCATTTTAGAAAATGAACCATTGCCATGGACAGACCACCATGCAATCAAGTTCACAATCTCCAAAATCCCCCCAGTGTCTAAAGCACCCAAACCGGTGACAATACACTGGGCTAGGTCTCAGAAGAAGCTCCGCTCGGAACTCTTCAAATCCACCTTGAGAAACAAAATCAAAACAATCCAGCCTCAGCAAACAGCCGCTGATACACTGGACGCCATAAACGCAGCCTTGCTACACTCAGCCGACTTAGTAGCACCGAAACGCAAATTCGGCAGCCGCAGGAAAAAGTCTGGCTGGTTTAACAACCAGCTATCGCTTCTAAAGCAAGAACGCAGGAGGGCGGAAGCCGCCTGGAAAAGAAACCCTGCAGAGGATAATCTTATCTTCTACAGAGCAATAACAACACGATATCACAAAGAAATTTTCAAAGCCAAGAAACATCATTTTTCTATGGCAATTAACAGTTCCCTAAATCGCCCCCGCGAACTATTCAAAATGGTCACCCAGACCATGAATCCGGGATGTCTTGAAGTCCCCAACTCAGACACCCAAGAGTTCTGTAATGAACTATCGGATTTTTTCATTAGCAAAATTGAAAGAATCCGGGAAAGTATTCTGCAAAACGATACCCACCTCAATCCGGCTGTCAATCAGCCACAAAATTCCCGCAGAAACTTTCTGCATTCGACAAAATTCACTCTGGAGCCTATTTCCAGCGATACCACAAAAAATATCATCGGTGCCTTGCGGAACAGCACATCGCCCAATGATATCATCCCTACTAAACTGTTGAAGGATTGTGCCGACATTCTGGCACCACCCATCACACAGCTTATAAATCAGTCTTTTAAGGAAGGCATAGTGCCATCCATGCTGAAAGAGGGCATAATCCAGCCCATCCTGAAAAAACCGAATCTGGATCCCAAGGACCCGATTCACCGCCGCCCCATAACAGGCCTAAACGTTCTCTCTAAGATAATGGAGAAAATAGTGGTACAACAGCTGCAACAGCATCTAGATACCCATAACCTACTGGATCCATTACAATCAGGCTTCCGTCCTGGACACGGGACAGAAACGGCCTTACTTAAAATATGGGACGACGCCCTCGAGGCCGCAGACGAAGGAGAATCTTGTCTCCTAATTCTGCTGGACCTAAGCGCAGCCTTTGACACGGTAGATCACAAACTGTTACTGATGCGACTAGCTTCGATAGCAGGAGTTGCAGAAGGTGATTTACCATGGTTTTCTTCCTTTCTTGAAAACCGTTCACAAACAGTTAAATTGGGTTCTTTCATGTCTGAAAGGCGCACGGTGTCATGTGGAGTCCCCCAAGGATCCCCCCTGTCACCGGTGCTTTTCAACATCTATCTTCGCCCTCTCTTTGATATTATCAGTAGCCAAGAACTACTCTATCACTCTTATGCAGACGATACGCAACTTTACTTGCGCATCGGCAACAAAAAGAATCATCATCCAAGTTTAGAGAACTGTCTCGCTTTGATTGACAACTGGATGACCAACAGCTATCTTAAACTCAACAGTTCTAAAACAGAACTCCTTGTGTTTCAGGCCAGCCGAAAGAGTCAAGTGGTAACAACTTGGACTCCACCGCCCATTCTGGGGCAAATCATCAACCCTAGCTCCAAAGTCAAAAGTCTCGGGGTCATCTTTGACACCTTCATGACAATGGACGCACAAATAGGGTCAGTAGTCAGCGGAGCGCACTATCTGTTGCGCCTACTACGCAGACTTATTCCATTTATTCCTAAGGAAGACGTAGCAGTCGTGGTGGGAACAATCGTGAATTCCAGACTGGACTATGCTAACGCCCTGTACCTCGGACTCCCAAAGTACCAAATCTCCCGTCTGCAGGTCGTACAAAATACGGCCGCCAGACTGGTGACTGGGAAAAAAAAATGGGAATCAATCTCACCTTCGCTGAGAAACCTTCACTGGCTGCCAGTAAAAGACAGAATTGCATTTAAAGCACTCTGCCTTACACATAAGTGCATCCATGGAAAGGCTCCGCAATATCTTTGCGACAAGATAGAACCTCACAATTCGAATCGCGTTCTGCGATCCACCGACCAAAATCTGGTCAGGGTACCAAAAACTAAATACAAATCCAAAGGAGAAAGAAGGTTTGCTTTCCAGGGTCCTAGACTATGGAACGCTTTACCAACCAGCATTCGGTTGGAGGAAAACCACCTGATTTTCAGAAGACGGATCAAAACTCTGCTCTTTTGAGGTCATGAGTCACAAACAACTAGCGCCCAGAAGCGATTCAGTTCGCATGTGTTGCGCTCTATAAATTTTTCATTCATTCATTCATTCATTCATCTGAATCCCCAGCGAGTGGCTGGGGATCCGGATTTTGCCGCTCCCCCTACTCTGGCGCTCTAGGCAGCCGCCTGACTCGCCTATGCCTAGCGCCGGCCCTGATGGCTATAGAAGTTCCAGCATCCCAGAAATCTTATGAAAGAACTTTCTTAAAAAGAACAGATAAAATGGGCACTGGGCTTATCTCAGGGAAACAACAGAAATCATGCAAGAAAATCTCTTTTCATTTTCTTAGCTGAAGCCAGAATATTAAGGTGCACTCTAATGTTTCTTCCTCATGATTTCCGAAGTCACAGGGACCACTAGTGCTTTTCAAGCCCAACTACAGCCAAACCATTTATTTTGATTTTGTATAGAGTGATGAAATACTAGAGTTTCTGTCTGATTTTTAGTATGGTCTGTTTAGTATGGTCCCCCTAGTGGAATGTGCTCTGAGGACCTTTGGAAGGACAAAACAATAAATGAGGTCAAAGCCCTCAATGATCTGATGGAATTGTGGGAGGAGAGTAATCCTTTTGATGATCCTCTAGAGCTGTGATCATCAACCTTGTCCTCAGGGCCCACTAACAGGCCAGATTTGCTAGATAACTGAAATACATCACAGGTGATATCATTTGCTGCTCAGTGATCACAGTATTCTAGTCTGCATCTCCCTAAGGTAATACATAAAACCTGGCCTGTTAGTGGGCCCTGAGGACAAGGTTGATGACCACTGCTCTAGAGGAACTTCCCTTGAATCCATCTCCCATTCTCTGACTGAGAGACTCTTTCCCCCACCTAACCTTTATAGGCCTAAATCAAGATCTTTTCCTATCTTGCAGGGCAATCCCAATATCTGGGATTTTGCACAGCAGGTGACTAAAGAAATACAGGCCACCAAATGGAAGCGGTTAAGCAGACAATCCAATTTAAAATCAGCACAACGTAAAGCTTTATTATCTTTAAAACAAAATGATCATATAATCATAAAACCCTTTGATAAGGGGGGAAACATTGTGGTAATGGACCTTGATCAACAAAAAAAATATGGTAATGGTTCTTCCGTTGAATCACAATTGAATCACAATTGGTATACCATTAGCCCAGGTAAAATATGCTGAAATAAAGTACCGTATTCTTGTCACTTGGGTCTTCTATGAGAACCTGATTGACAAAAAGACTTGTGAATTTTTGTGTTGAGACACCTATACTTCCTACACTATACGCTCTACCCAAGATACACAAAAATATGAAATCTCCGCCTGGTCGTCCAATAGTTTCGGGCAACGGTTGCCTCATGGAGCCGGCAAGTAAACTTGTGGACGACTATTTACATCCTCATGTTAAATCATTGAGCTCATACATCCAAGATACTGCGGACCACTTGAGATTGTGTATGTGTACCAGAGGGAGCATGGCTAGTTGCCATTGATGTGGAAGCCCTCTACAACTCCATCCCCCATGATTGGAGGTGCGAGTTGTAGAGGGCTTTATCTCTGAGCGAGGCCCAAGGGCTAATCCACACAACAAATTTATTTTGTATCTGCTGTTGTTTGTTTTGACTAACAATATTTTTGTTTTCGACCGCTCTCATTACCTCCAGGTGCAGGGTGTTGTGATGGGGACTAAATGTGCCCCATCATACGCCAACCTGTACCTGGGGGGATGGGAGTGGGAGATTTTTTTCTTCTGATGAATATCAATTTTTTTTTCCGGAGGGTACTCATCTGGCGTTGTTTCATTGACGACATTTTTGGAAAGAGGCACTCTCCTCTTTCATAATTAAACTTGAAAATAATTGTTATAATCAAAACTTTACTATGACTTGTGACCAAAAGGTAATACATTTTTGGACATTTCAGTCTGATTGAATACTAATGCTACCATTGGATCCTCCTTGTTCAGAAAACAATCAGCGTGAAATACGATATTACATGCCGCTAGCTCTCATCCCAAGCCGTTGGTTCATAGCATACCATATAGTCAATATATCAAAATAAGGAGGAACTGCAGTCGCGACGAGGATTTCGAATTGGAGGCTAGGGCACTGCAGTCCCATATTATTGACAGGGGTCACAATCGCTCTATCCTAAAAAAGGCCTATCATAGGGCCAAGCAAAGAAATCAAGCTGAATTGATTCATTCAAAGAAAGTACAGAAGGCTGACCATAAGGTGCGATTAATAACAAGATATGCAGGTGAACATAGGAAGGTCCGTCAGATCATTCAAAAATATTGGCCTTTACTATTTACTGATGATGTCATTTTGAAATATGTCAATTCATATCCTCAGATTTCATATGAGATTTCTTCAATATTTCTCCACTGGATTAGTGACTAAGTAATTATCTCTTAGGTCTCAAGGGTCTTCGGTTGACCTTTTGGAGTGTGAGATATCAGCAATTCCTCTCAGAGTTGTGGATGTTTATATACCTTGAATTGAATCAACAGTATAAACCCGATTACAGGTAGACTCTTAACTTAGATCCATGTATGCCCCAAAATTGGAGATATGTGGGTTAAGTGTTTTTTCTATTAAGTTTGTTTCCATCTCCATCCCAGGAGTCTAGGCAGACCACCTACCAGTATTTAGTGTGTTTCCATCCATACTACCCTCTATGGTTACACCAGATGATCCATTTCTGGGGTTCCTTTTGACCTCCTAGCCTCAACAGCTTATATTTTTACCACTCCATCATGACATAAAGGTAATCGTTGCTCATATTCTGTCATTATGGTCTTAGCCAACTTGGGATAAATATCAATTTTGTATTTTGTTTATAATTTATAAAGTAAAATGAACAATATGTTTTTTTTTAAAGTGCCCCTGTCCCCGTGTGCTCGCATGCAGAAGCGAACGCATACGTAAGTCCCGCCCACATATGAAAAACCACACATGTGAGGTATAGCTGTGAACGTTAGAGCAAGAGCAATAATTTTGGCCCTAGACCTCCTCTGTAACTCAAAACATGTAACTAGTATAAAAAATTAAAGTGTCGCCTATGGGGATTTTTAAGTAGCGAAGTTTGGTGCCATTCCGCGAGCGTGTGCAATTTTGAAGGGTGACATGTTGGGTATCTATTTACTCGGCGTAACTTCATCTTTCACAATATGCCAAAACATTGGGTTAACTTTACTGTTTTGTTTTTTTAAAGCACAAAACTGTTTTTTTCCCCAAAAAACGCATTAGAAAAATTGCTGCGGAAATACCGTGAGAGATAAAAAGTTGCAACAACATGTATTCTCTAGGGTCTTTGCTAAAAAAACATATATCATGTTTTGGGGGTTCTATGTAATTTTCTAGCAAATAAATGATGATTTTTACACGTAGGAGAGAAATGTCAGAATTGGCCTGGGTGCTCCAGAACGCCTGATGGTGCTCCCTGTATGTTGGGCCTCTGTATGTGGGCACGCTGTGTAAAAGTCTCACACATGTGGTATCGCCATACTCGGGAGGAATAGCAGAATGTGTTTTGGGGTGTAATTTGTGGTATGCATATGCTTTGTGTGAGAAATAACCTGTTAATATGACAACTTAGTGAAACAAATATAAAGAAAAAAATATCTTGATTTTGCAAGGAATTGTGGGAAAAAATTACAACTTAAAAAAAAAAACTCACCATGCCTCTTTATAAATACATTGGAATGTCTTCTTTCCAAAAAGGGGTAATTTGGGGGGTATGTGTACTTTTCTGGAATGTTAGGGTCTCAAGAATTTAGATAGGCCGTCAGTACTTCAGGTGTGATCATTTTTCAGATATTGGCACCATAGCTTGTGGACTCTATAACCTTCACAAAGACCAAATAATATACACCAATTTGTACTTATTTTTACCAAAGATATTTGGCCAAAATTTATGAAGAAAAATTACTAATTTGCTAAATTTTTATTTTTTTTATTTTATAGCGCAAAAAAATAAAAAACCCAACGGTTATTAAATACCACCAAAAGAAAGCTCTATTTGTGTGAAAAAAACTACAAAAATGTCAATGTTGTATGACTGAGTAATTATCTTTCAAGATATGAGAGCACCTAAAGCTGAAAATTGGTCTGGTTAGGAAGGGGGTTTAAGTGCCCAGTGGTCAAGTGGTTAAATTAGTAAACAAGCAATGGAACAATTTGTAGAACTAGGTAAAATATTCACTGACCTATAACTAACAAGGTAATTTAACTGAACTGTGTCAATGTTGAATCATATTTTAACTCAAGTATTTAATAATAAGCAGAATCAGAACCAGTTAACACAATACTAATGTTTTTGAGTGTACTCTGCACTTACAGTTCTTGAATGGGTGAATTTGCATGTTCCTAGTAAGGGGGTACCTTGGAAAGTGACTACAAGTGCCCTGTGCCTAATTGTTAGTAATAGCTAGCTTTTGGTGGGGCCTTTCTTTAGACAGTGCACTCAAAGGGAAGTGCACTGCCATGCATTCACTGTATGTAGCAAGAGTTTAAGATGTGTAGTTCAGCTCACCAGTCCTGGCAGGCAGAAGACCTGCTCCATGCACTTGGCAGTTAGTTGTCTCAGAAATCTCAGGTTTCTTAGGTCCTCATTGGCGGTAGGATCACACACTGAAACCTGTCCCTTGGCTTTAGGGTTCCAACACAGCAAGCGTCCTACCAGTGTCTTAGTCTCTCGCCTCTGACATGAGCACAAGCACTCCTCAGTGATAGAGCAGCTCTCTCTCTCTGACTGCTCAATAGGGTGACCACATTTCCAAACTACCATTCAGGGACACCCTCCCTTCCCAAAAATCAGCTTGTGCTGTAATGAATCACAGCACAGTGATTGAACACAAGAGGCAGGATTTATGATTTCTCCAATCACAAGCAGAGGGCAGGATTGTGCTCCTCCAGGCATTCCCGGCCAGGACAAGTACTGTCAGTGAGTAAAGCGGTGATGTGGCGGCCTTTTTTGGGGGCATAAGATTAGCCTGGGGGGTGGCTGTGTCAGTTTCATTCCGGGACACTGTATTGTCCTGGAATTAATGTGCCCGGGACAGACCTGCAAAATGTGGGACTGTCCCGGGCAATCCGGTACACGTGGTCACCCTACTGTTCAAGTTACTGGGTGGTAACCTTGTTCCCCTCTCAGGCTCTGGTCCCTCAGGTATATGGCAGAAACCTCTTGTTCTCCTCTCAGGACTGCTTCAATCTGTCCTTAAATCTCTTCAATTTGGCCAGGAAACCCTTGTATCTCCCATGGTCTTGACACAGGGAATCCTGGGTATTACAGTTCTTCAGCCCATCGACCCCATTTACTTGTATTGAGCAGTGCTTCTCAGAAATATTCAAATCCCATGACCCATAGCAGCCTGTTGCGTCATTCTCCCATGACTGGATCCAATCCAAATAGCCAGGAGGTATGAGGGGAAGAAGCAGGAGCAAGCAGGGGATTCACACAGAGCCCACTCCTACACATGCAGCAGGGAAGTGAAAGGAGAGGGGCAGCCCGCATCCTTCAGCCAGTCAGCCATTATATCACTATTCACAGTGGCAGGAAGGAGATGAAAGGGGAAAAACGGACAGAGAAACACATAGACTGTGCTTCTCCTAAGGGTCTGTCTCTACTCGCAGTAGCATGTGGGTGGGATGAGCAGGGGATTTCACAGCTGCTCCAATTGCTGCTACACAAGCAGTTTAGGTACCTGAATTCTGTTTGGTATCAGCCTCTTGCATTTCTTTGAACAGCAATACTCAGACTGGGAGAAGCAGTACAAGGATTCAATCAGAATAGAATAGAATGTAAAGAATAGAATGATAGAGAGATGAGATCCTTAGTCTGATGATTCTCCTTTCACCATCCAGTCACAAGCTGTGGGAGGGGTGTGACCTATAAGTATTAACCACTTGAGACCCGCGCTATTGACAAAAGATGTCAACAGCGCGGCTCTCAAGTGCCAACAGGACGTCTTTGGACGTCATTTAATAGCATTACCCGCGCGCGCCACTGGGGGGCACGCAGCGGGTAAACACTGTCCCGGCGCATAGCTGGGGACCCGATGCGTGTACCTGGCGGCCGCGATGTCCGCCGGGTACACGCGATCGTCGGTAAGACAGCAGGGACGTGGAGCTCTGTGTGTAAACACAGAGCTCCACGTGCTGTCAGAGGAGAGGAGACTGATCTGTGTCTCTTGTACATAGGGACACAGCATCGGTCACCTCCCCCAGTCACCCCCCTCCCCCCACACAGTTAGAACACACCCAGGCTACACATTTAAGCCCTTCCTCACCCCCTAGTGTTAACCCCTTCACTGCCAGTCACATTTATACAGTAATTAGTGCATTTTTATAGCACTGATCGCTGTATAAATGTGAATGGCGCCAAATTTGTGTCAAAAGTGTTCGATACGTCCGTCGCAATATCGCAGTCCCAATAAAAATCGCAGATCGCCGCCATTACTAGTAAAAAAAAAAAATAATAAAAAAAAATCATAATTCTGTCCCCTATTTTGTAGGCGCTATAACTTTTGCGCAAACCAGACGCTTATTGCAATCGAAAAATACGGCCTTAACTGAGAATTTTTTTTTTTTTTAATTGGGATATTTATTATAGCAACAAGTAAAAAATATATATATTTTTTTTAAATTGTCGCTCTTTTTTTGTTTATAGCGCAAAAAATAAAAACCGCAGAGGTGATCAAATACCACCAAAATAAAGCTCTATTTGTGGGGAAAAAAAAGAACGTCAATTTTGTTTGGGAGCCACGTCGCCCGACCGCGCAATTGTCAGTTAAAGCGACGCAGTGCCGTAAGCTGAAATTTCGCCTGGGAACGAAGGGGGTTTATGTGCCCAGTAAGCAAGTGGTTAATGTAACTGCAGCAAAAAAATCTGAAGTCCTGCCCTGTCAGACAGGGCTGTACAGTGTGTCAGAGCTGTGTAAATCTCAGAACTGGATGAAAAGAAATATGACCCCTTTAACCACTTAACAACCACGCTATAGCCGAATGACGGTTACAGCACGGCTTAATAACTCTAGGAGGGCATACTATGCCATCCTCCCACGGGCTTGCACCCGGGAATATCCGTGACCGAACCCGGCACATCACGGATCATGGTAAAGGCATAGCTCCCAACTGTCCCTGATTTTGAGGGACTGTCCCTGATTTGGAACAAAGTCCTTCTCTCCCTCTTTCCTCCTCATTTGTCCCTCATTTTGGTCTGATTTATATAGCTGTATATAAAATGCACTATTTGTCTTTCAAAGTGTTTCCCAGTGCTAAACCTTTTATCTAATTTCTAAATTATTGCATTTGTAAATTTCAAAAGGCAGTATAAAGGAATATTAATCATAAAAAAAGCTTGTGGGTCCTTTTTTGTATTATTTTCCTTTAAGGGGGCGTGACGGGGTTGTGTTCTATGCCTATATACTTTTTATAATAGGTGTCCCTCATTCCCATCTCAAAAAGTTAGGAGGTATGTAAAGGGCCGGTGACAGCGGCCCTTTACCACATGATCGCTGAAATGACGGAGCGATCACTTGTGAACAAGCGGGCGCATGCCCGACTTAGCTCTTCCCCTTTCTGTACCAATCGGTACTGTGTGAGAGGAGATGGGGAGAGATTGGTTTCAGCAGCGCTGTGGGCTGGATCTGTAGTGCCCACAGTTCTGTTCTGTGACAAATCCTGCACTCATCCATCTATCCATGCTCAGCCATCCAATCTATCCTCATCCATACTCATTCATTCTGATTCATGCTCAGTCTTCCCCATCTATACTCAGCCATCCTCATTCATGCTCAGTCATCCTTATCCATACTCAGCCATACTCATTAATGCTCAGTCATCCCCATCCATACTGAGCCATACACATTCATACTCAGTAATCCCCAGCCATAATCGGCCATCCTGATTCATGCTCAATCATCCCCATCCATACTCAGCCATCCTTATCCATCCCCATCCACGGCTCATTTATCCCCATCCACTGCTCATCCATCCACATTCACGGCTCAGCCATCCCCATCCATGCTCAGTCACCCCCATCCACTGCTCATCCATCCCCATTTATGGCTCATTTATGCTTCATTCATGCTCATCCATGCCACATCAGTTCTCATCAATGCCACATCCATGCCACTACAGTGCCCATCACTGCCACTACAGTGCCTCACAAAAGTGTAATAGGTAGTCAAATTTGATTGGAAATGTATGCCCCTAGAACACTTGATGGTGCTCCCTGCATGTTGGGCCTCTGTATGAGGCCAGGCTGTGCAAAAGTCTCACACATGTGGTATCACCATACTCAGGAAAAGCAGGAAAATCTATTATGGAGTGTAATTTTTGGTATGTACATGCTATGTGTTAGAAATATTGTATAAATTGACAACTTTGTCAAAAAAAAATGCATTTTCATTTTCTTTCCACATTTTCCAAAAACTTGTGGGAAAAAATTACATGTTCATAAGACTCATTATGCCTCATAGATTATACGTTGGGGTGTTTTCTTTCCAAAATTGGGTAATTTTTTAGGCGTTTCCATTGTCCTGGTGCTCCAGGGCCTTCAAAACTGCAAGAGGTAGAAAAGAAACTTGGGCCCAGATTCACAGACATCGGCGCATATTTATGCCGCCGTAGCGTATCTCATATACGCTACGCCGACGTAGCGCAGAGAAGCAAGCACTGAATTCACAATGCACTTGCCACCAAATCTGCACTGGGTTTCTTAGGCATAAGTTGTCGTAAGTGGAAGTGGGCGTGAGCCATGCAAATGAGGCGTGACCCCATGCAAATGATGGGCTGAGTCTCAGCCAGATACGAATAACGAAGGGCGCATGGGCCGTCCCGTGGACGCATCCCAGTGCGCATGCTCAGAATCACGTCGGAACAAATGCCTCAGGCCTCGTACACACGACCAGACATGTCCGATGAAAACGGTCTGCTGACCGTTTTCATCTGACATGTCTGCTGGGATCATTTGGTCTGATGTGTGTACACACCATCAGACCAAATTCACCGTGGACAGAATACGCGGTGACATGGCGGCGACGATGACGCGGCGACGTGCGCGCACCAGGAAGTTCAATGCTTCCACACATGCGTCGAATCACTTCGACGCATGCGTGGGATTTCGGGCCAGCGGACATGTCCGATGAGTCGTACTGACCATCGGACATGTCCGACGGACAGGCTTCAGCGGACAAGTTTCTTAGCATGCTAAGAAACTTTTGTCCGCTGGAAACCTGTCCGCTAGGCCGGAAAACTGACCGGTTGGCCCTACACACGGTCGAACATGTCCGCGGAAACTGGTGCGTATATTATGCGCCGGGCGGAAGTACCTTTGTGAATCGACATATCTCATTTCCATATTTTTAATAGCAAATCAATGGGAGCGCCAGATGCATCCAGCGCAAATATGTGCCCACGATACGCCGGCGTAGGCAAGTTACGATGGTCGGATGAAGCCTATTTTTAGGCGTATCTCAGTTTGTGGGCACGGCGCATGGATACGACGGTGCATATTTAAACTTACGCGGCGTATCTCGAGATATGTCGGCGCAAGTGCTTTGTGAATCCGGACCTAAATGTGTATTTTATTGTGTAGATTCAGGTAGGGGTGCCTAAAAATAGGTCGGCGTAGCCTAGCGTGTTTACACTACGCCGCCTTAAGTAAGAGAGGAAAGTACATGATTCAGAAAGCACTTACCTCCTTACTTAGGGCGGCGTAGTATAAACACGGCGGGCGTTAGGGGCGCCTAATTCAAATGGGTTGGGTGGGGTGTGTTTAATGTTAATGAGGCTTGACCTCACGTTTTTTGACGTTTTTCTTACTGCGCATGCGCCGGGCGCCTACACTTCCCAGGGCGCATTGCGGCTAAGTACGTCGTATGGGCCTATTGATTTCGACACGGACGTAAACGACGTAACTCCCGATTCGCGGACGACTTACGCAAATGACGTAAAAAATTCGAACCTCGCGGCGGGAACGGCGGCCATACTCGGGAATCGGTGTAAAAGCTAATTTACATAATCTACGCCGGCCGCAATGGAAGCGCCACCTAGCGGCCATCCAAAAAATTGCAAGCTAAGATAGAACGGCGCAAGCCGTCCTATCTTAGCTTTGTTTACGCGTATCTCTGTTTGAGCATACGCTTAAACAAACGCCGGCGTAGATTCAGAGTTAGGTCGGCTTATCTACTGATAAGCCGGCCTAACTCTTTCTGAATCTACCTATATGTCCCTAAAAATGCCTGATGGTGCTCCCTGCATGGTGGGCCTCTGTATGTGGCCAGGCTGTGTAAAAGTCTCACACATGTTGTATCACCATACTCAGAAGAAGGAGTATAATGTGTTTTGAGGTGTAATTGCTTTTTTTTAACCTATTGATAATTAACCGATGGGGCCCACACACGATCGATTTGGTCCGATGAAAACGGTCCATCAGACCGTTCTCATCGGTTTGACCGATCGTGTGTACGCGGCATTAGTTATAAGGCTCTGTAGAATACTTTCTCTAGGGAAGACTGTTGTACATATGTAACAAAAATATACACTCCCAGTCTTTTCACAGATATAGCGCTGACTTTTTAACCAACTTTATGGACATTGTTCTTTATAAAAGACTCCTCATCAATACTTAAAGGGGTTGTAAAGGTAATTTTTTTCCCCCCTAAATAGCTTCCTTTACCTTAGTGAAGTCCTCCACTTACCTCATCTTTCGATTTTGCTTTTAAATGTTCTTATTTCTTCTGAGAAATCCTCACTGCAGGGCTTTTTCCCTGGTGTGGAGAAAGACTCTTGAGGGGGGAGGGGGCGAGCAGGAGAGTCAGGACACCCTCTAACACACAGCTCCTTTCTCTATCTGCAAAGTAGAGAGTGTCCTGACCCTCCTGCTCGCCCCCCCCCCCCTCAAGAGTCTTTCTCCACACCAGGGAGAAAGCCTTGCATTACTGTGTGTAGTTACAGACAGCAGAACAGGAAGTGAGGATTTCTCAGAAGAAATAAGGACATTTAAATGCAAAATCGAAGATGAGGTATGTGAAGGAGGACTGCACTAAGGTAAAGGAAGCTATTTTATTTGTTTACCTTTACAACCCCTTTAAATAATACCCACTAGCTCTGGTCAGAACAGTTTAGTGTTTTAATACAGCTGCTACAGTTACTTGTCCGTATACCGAGATTCAGAGATCCCTGTAAAGAACATTCTGTTAATATTCACATAACCACACTGTTATGTAAGAGTGAAGCAATCCTTCTAGAGCTGCCAAAAGGAAAAACGTTTATGATAGCAGAATGACTAGACTACTTATAACAATGTGTCCAAGTTACTAAATAAAACACTTTGTATTTTTACTATGAAAGAAAAATCTGATCATTTGTTAATACTGTATTTGCTGGCGTATAGACTACCTTTTACACTTAAAAAAAAACTGGCCAAAAAGCAGGGGTCGTCTTATACGCCAGGTCAGCTGCTCGGATGCCTGCTGGATGTGCGGTAATACTGTATGTAGCTCGCTGTGATTGGCTCCAGCTCGAAGGAAGAAGAATATGGCTCTAGAAGGAAGAAATATGAAGCGTTGGAAGCCTCGGAAGGGAGGTCGTCTTATATGGTGAGTACAGGCAATTAATCTTAAAAAATTGTAAAGTTAAGGGGTTGTCTTATACGCCCGGTCGCCTTATACACCGGCAAATACGGTAGTTAAACGGCGGCAGGTCGGCTCGGCTGCGCAAAATCACGTAGCTATACGTGATTTTGCATTGCAGCCATTAGGGGCGTGCGGGCACCGCTGGAGGCACGCACGCGCCCCATGCTCGCCCTTGGTGCCGAACGGGCGTGCCCGGCGGTCGCAATCACAGCCGGGCACCCGCGATTGCTCGTGTGTAAACACGTGTAAACACACAGCTCCCGATCCTGTCAGGGGGAGAAATGACTGATCGCATGTTCATACAATGTATGAACAGCGATCTGTCATTTCCCCTAGTCAGTCTCACCCCCCTTCAGCTAGAACACACCTAGGGAACATAATTAACCCCTTCCTCGCCCCCTAGTGTTAACCCCTTCCCTGCCAGTGTCATTTTTACAGTAACCAATGCATTTTTATAGCACTGATCGCTATAAAAATGCCAATGGTCCCAAAAATTTGTCAAAAGTGTCCGCCATAAGGTCGCAGTACTGATAAAAATTGCTGATCGCCACCATTACTAGTAAAAAAAAACATATTAATAAAAATGCCATAAAACTATCCCCTATTTTGTAGACGCTATAATTTTTGCGCAAACCAATCAATAGCGAAAAATATGTAGAAGAATACGTATCGACCTAAACTGAGGGAAATTTTTTTTTATATATATTTTTTTGGGGGATATTTATTACAGCAAAAAGTAAAAAATATTCATTTTTTTTTCAAAATTGTCGCTCTATTTTTGTTTAAAAAAAATAAAAACCGCAGAGGTGATCAAATATCACCAAAAGAAAGCTCTATTTGTGGAAAAAAAAAAGGACGCCAATTCTGTTTGGTAGCCACGTCACACGACTGCATAATTGTCAGTTAAAGCAACGCAGTGCCGAATCGCAAAAAGTGGCCCGGTCGTTGACCAGCAAAATGGTCCGGGGCTGAAGTGGTTAAAGGAAAAATTATTATCAATCTACATTTGCACTCTACTTGTGATCACCAAACAGATCTCTTTGATTTCTGAGACCCCTCTACAATCATTGTTGTATCATTGCCCTACCTTAGTTACACCAATAGTTTCCTTGTAGTAAGAAAAGATTAAAGTTGTTATATGTTTTACATTCAGTCCTGAACAGTTTACTACATATAACAGTGTGGGCAAAGAACCCAGTGATATAGATGTGAACATGTAAATCTACATTTTAGCAATCACTGAATTCATGTAGATAAGCACATCAGAAGAGGAAGAAAAATCATTGAAGTGTCTAGCTGTTTGAAGAGATTTATCATTTGGCAAGAAGGTAAAAAAGTTCATAAAGATATAACTTATGCTTTTTGTAGTTTATTAGTTTTTAATAAATAACAGCAAAAAGAGTATAGTTAACAGTGGTGGCCCGTCCATAGGGGGCGCCCGGGCACCGCCCCCCCTCCCCCAGTCAGTAAAAATTTTTTTTTTTATTTAAACATGTCCCTTTAAGAACAAAAAAAATCCAAAAAAGGTCCTTATGTGCACTGTGTCCGGGCGCAGTGAAGTATGGGTAGCGCCAAGTATGTGCATTCACGGGATATGGCCGGGTGGGTGCACACGCTTTCTGTGCTCGTTCGACGTCATTGGGAGAACAGGAAGTGACGTTGGCACTCTCGAGCTCAGTGCGACTGTGGACCAGGTAAGCTGCCGTGCCTTCCCCTCTGCTTTACTGTTTTGTTATACAAAAAGTTTGGCGGCAGCAGCAGCGGCAACACCCCTGCCACCCCCCCGCCGCTTATTCCAAGTATTTTTTTATAAATTCGGTGGAAATAGCGGCCGGCCCCCCCATTATTCAAAGTTTTTTTATACTTAAAATTTGGCTAAAATAGCAGCCGCCCTCCCCCCCGCTATTCAAAGTCTCTGGTAATCTTGTGCAGTATGTCCGCAGCCTCTGGTAATCTTGTGCAGTATGTCCGCAGTCTCTGGTCATCTTGTGCAGTATGTCCGCAGTCTCTGGTAATCTTGTGCAGTATGTCCGCAGTCTCTGGTCATCTTGTGCAGTATGTCCGCAGTCTCTGGTCATCTTGTGCAGTATGTCCGCAGTCTCTGTTCATCTTGTGCAGTATGTCCGCAGTCTCTGGTCATCTTGTGCAGTATGTCCGCAGTCTCTGGTCATCTTGTGCAGTATGTCCGCAGTCTCTGTTCATCTTGTGCAGTATGTCCGCAGTCTCTGCACACTGGATGTTTTTACCATTGCTGTTAGGGGCGTTTGACTTTTGTTTTTCTCCCTCTAAACACCTCTCCATGTTAGCCTATGTGTCCTTGCATAGGCATTTAAAGGAGTTTTGAGGCTGGGCTGTTTAGAGGCAGAGAAAAAACCCACAGCCAGTGTGTCCTCGAGCAATGGTGTTTTGGTAGAAAAAATGCCTGGTGCATGCACACACATCTAAACACATTAACATTATGCTCATTTAGCTCTTGTGTTTATTCATTTCAAAGGCCAGAGTAAATTATTATTCTGGCCAATTAAATTAATTAATGTCCAAACTCTTGACATGCCTAAATGCATTTACAGCTATCAAGCATTTTTTTTCTGCTGCCAGGAGATAAGGTGTCTAGGAGAGATAGCAAAATGTCCAGTGTGCATATGGTCTGAAAGGGTTCTGCAGTCAAAACATTTTCTTTCCATTTTGAATACACAGGGAAGCCCAAGCACATCTCCCCAAAGTAAGGAGAAACCCCTCCTTTGATAGCTGTCAATGGAAATGGTGTCTCAGTGGCAAGCGCTTCTGTTCCCTTTGCATTCCTGTGATGGCATGGCCCTCCCCTTGCATTCTTGCAACCACAGGGAAAGCGCAGGGAGAGGGGGAAAAAAGGGCCATCAATCAAGGTTTTTCATCTTTTTTAGATAGCTTTGGTGGAAATAGGAGGATCACACGGTCAACCTCTGGATTTCAGCCTGTGCTACACTTAGAAACATTGGGCTAAGTGCTATTTGCACTTACTGTAGGTGAGCGAAGCAGCCTTAGAACACCAATGAGACTTCTTCTTTAACCACTTGAATTTCCCTCAATTTGCCCTTGCAAAGGACCCATTCCCATTGTATGTTATTTTACAAAAAAAAATTCGCTTTGCCCCCCCCCCCCCTCCCCCCATGGCATTACCCAGCTTCAAATGCCCTTTTTAACAATAGCTTGCCAATTCGCCTGCCCTTGAATATAGCCATATTTTAGAATCATGATTGACTCCTCATAGAGTTCAATAGGATTAGCTGCTACGTTCGGGTTTCATAAACTTCAAACAGGATTTTATGACTTCTCTACATGGGGGGAAGCAGGGCGGGTGCCGAGCGGTGAGAGATGATGTCATCTCTCTGCTCCCCCGCCCGCCAGCAGGCTGATTGGAGGGTATAACTGGACGGTGTCAGTAGAGCAGTAGACAATGTCAGTATTTTTTTATTTTTTATTATTTATACATTTTTTACAATTTAATTATTTATTTATTTTTGGGGGGAGGAGGTTTACAGTGGATCATATCAGTAGGGAAGTGGATGCTGTCAAAAGAGAAGTGGACGGTATCAGTCGTTTTTTTTTTCATCATTTTTTTTTTTACAATTTTATTTTTTACAATATTTTTTTTATTATTTTTACAATTTATATATATATATATATATATATATATATATATATATATATATATATATATATATATATATATATTTTTTTACAATGCTTTTTCTTTTAGGGGGAGGGGGTGTGGATGGTGTCTGTGTTGTTTTTATTTTATATTTATTATTTCTACAATTACATTTTTTATATTTATTTATTACAATTCAGTCTTTTTTTTATCCGCTGGTGTGGCTTTGGTGAGAAATCAGGGGTTTAAACAGACCCCTGACATCTCCCCTTTGAGACAGGGAAAAGGACTGAGGACAGAGATTCCCCTGTCCCTTTCTCTGTAGCCTCAGCTTCACTGAAGATGAATTGATAGGAGACAGAGGCTCCTCCCCATTCATAAACTGAAGCAGAATAAACACAGTCTATGATACTCAGTTTGTTTGGACAGTTAGTAATCACTGACTCTTCATTTGGATAAGGAAGGAGCTGTTAAATTACATATTTATCGGCTCCTTCCTCCGCTCTCCATGCTTACAGATATGGGACGGGGGGGGGGCGGAGGAGGACCTGGAGAGCCGGAGGAACCAGAAGAGGACACAGGGATCCGGAAGAGGACCCGGGGAGCTGCAGGAGGGCGCAGGAAGCCGGAGGAGGACACGGGGCCCAGAGATTAAGGGACATTTGATGGGCAGTCTAGGATGATCGGTGGGGGGAGTTACAAGCATCAATCTCCCTGTGTGGCTTTCAATTGAGCAGCTGACAGCCTCCCATGGCTGTCAGCTGCTTCATTGAAAGCCAAACAGGAGAAAACAAAGTTTGTAACTCACCCTACCACCGCACTGATCATCTGTGAGGCCCCGTACACACGACCGAGTTTCTCGGCAGAATTCAGCCAGAAACTCGATCGGAGCCGTATTCTGCCGAGAAACCCGGTTGTCTGTACACTTTTGGCCAAGGAAACCGACGAGGATCTCGTCGGGCCAAATAGAGAACATGTTCTCTATTTCCTCGTTAGTCAATGAGGAAACTTGGCTCGCCGAGATCCTCGGCGGCTTCACAAGGAACTCGACGAGCAAAACGATGTGTTTTGCCCGTCGAGTTTCTCGGACGTGTGTACGGGGCCTGAGGCTGCCCACCCCCCCTGCTGAGCTGAGGGCATTGGGCCCAGTACAACAGGGCCAGCTATACTGGTTTATCAGTGACACAGAGCTGTGTATTTGCTCCGGTGCCGCCATAGCAAGCTGTTTGCTGTGGGGGCACTTGTCAGGTGGTAGGGGCCAGGAGCACCGGCAAGGGATCTGAGAAGAGGAGGATCTAGGCTGCTCTGTGCAAAAACATTTCACAGAGCAGGTAAGTATACCATGTTTGTTATTTTTAAAGAGAAAAAAAATGAGACTTTCGTATTGCTTTAACTACATTGGAGAACTAACCCCTAAAATTATATGAAAGCAGACGATTAAGGAATTATAGTTGTAAAAAATGTAAACGAACAATAGTATTAGCACAATCAATAGGTATGTGTGCTATAAAATATACAATATAGGATATTATAATAAAATCATGCCTAAACAAAGAAAAATTATTTAGATTATTGTCCTCTAACAAAATTTTGCTTGTATGTCTAGAAGAACCTTTAAAACATCTGTTTCAAGGCTATCCAAGTCACCTTTTCAATCACAGTGCTTTGCCCCCATGAATTCTACATAATGAGCCCTGCGCTTAATTTAATCTAGTCATCAGAAACTCATGGATGCATAACTTTTTTTTTCTGTTCACCCACATGCTCCTTTGTAATCTGTTCTGATCTCTTGCTCTTACATGTGCGGCCTCATTCTTTACAAGAAGGGAACGAAGTGTGAACCCAGCCCTGGAAACCATTTTGTTTTATTTGACTGTGCAATAGGGGGATATATAAGTAAGGTAGTCACCTCCAGCCAGATCAGTGGAACAAATGAAAGGATTCATAGACAAATGTCTTTCTTCACCCTAGCTGATTAGGCATGTCTGAATAACAAAGCCTTCATTCCCATCCCTTTATGATTTATTACATACTGTAACTGACAGAATGCTTATTTCAAATTTTGATCAAGTCCAGGCATTGATTTATTGTACCATGGTGACAAAATATTTTCCATTCATATTATGTAAATAAGAATATGACTTGTTATGGGAGAGCATTACATATGGTTGTAACATAAATGGACATACAGATATAAATGTTATGCTACTTTATTTATTTAGGATTTAGGATTCGATACGGTTATCAAACCTTCTTCTCACTTATCAGATAGAACACAAGGATGCTTGCTTGGCATTTTATTCCTAATAATAAAAAAATTGGGCTAGAGTAGGGGAGGGTTATAACCCCTTTATTTTTTTTCCACCTATGTCCTATTGAGGAGAGTATCCTGTATTATAGACAAACAAAAGTGTGAAGAAATCTCTCCAAAGGGCGAGTAACCCCTCTGACAATTTTCATTAGAACAAGTATCCCTATTGGAAGTTTTTCCCTCTCTTCCTGTTCTGGAAAAGAGGAACATGTTGGGTTTCCCATTACTTTTAGTTCAATTGACAATGCCCAGCAGGACAAATAAAAACCTTACCAAGGTTATAACTACTTCTTGCCACTCTATCCAAATAAAAAAAAGTTTTTGCTTTATCTTAGCTTTAAGTATTAAACAAAAGTACACTGTGGAAACAGACAGAATTCAAATATCTCCATTGTTTTGGCTACACAAAACCAGTGAAATGTATTAATAGGTCAATGTACTGTACCTTATCACTGATATTTCTACTGTTAGTCTGCAGTGAGGGAAACTGAAAGTTAGGTACTCAGATTAGTTAATCATCAAATGTTTGTCAGCAAGCATTGGTGAGGAAATAGCCTTCCTAATAAAGCTCAGGAAATCAAGTAATATTTATTCGATGGGGTCTATCTCTGACACTGACCTTTAAAGCTTAACATTTAAATAGTGTTTATTCATGTGTTGTAATAGCAAAACCAGTGACAGTACATAGGTTATCTACCCAAACCCCTTGTCGTGTCAGAAATATTGCTAGGAGATATTCTGCCTGGTCTTTAAAGGGGATTAAAGCGGAGCTCCACTCTAAAGTGGAACTCCCGCTGATCGGAACCCTCCCCCCCTCCGGTGTCACATTTGACACCTTTCAGGGGGGAGGGGGGTGCAGATACCTGTCTAAAGACAGGTATTTGCACTCACTTCCGGCCACACAGTCTCGGGTAAACTGCGGGCATGATGTCATCTCCCATCCCCCCCCATTGTGTTCTGGGCACATTCGGCTCCCAAAACACAGCGGAAGCAAATCGGCAGGCCTAGCACGACTCGCGCATGCGCCGTAGGGAACCGGGCAGTGAAGCCGGAGCGCTTCACTTCCTGGTTCCCTCACCGTGGATGGCGGGGGGGCAGCAGAGTGACGAGCGATCGTTCGTCCTCTGCTGTGGACGGTGCTGGACTGCAGGACAGGTAAGTGTCCTAATATTAAAAGTCAGCAGCTGCAGTATTTGTAGCTGCTGGCTTTTAATATTTTTTTATTCAGCGGACATTTAAGGTTGGCAAGGAGGTGATGAGGTTGGGAAATGTCAGGACCAAGATCTGAACCCATGACCTCCGTTCTTTTCCACAGAAGCGCTCCTTGCTGAGCAACCAGAGATGCTGGACAGCATCCTCTATGAACCCCTGGGTTATCTTGTCTGGTTCCCTGTTTCTAGGGAACCTTAAACTCGTTGCTCCTCCTGTAAACTTCCTATTTAAGCCATGCCTTTGCACTTCTTGTTTGCCAGATTATTGTGCTCTCTCCAGCTGATATCTTGCTCCTTTGCATACCTGCAGCTGCCCTTATCTCCCCTACAACTTGTTATCAACCTTTGGCTTGTTCCTCAACCATGCTTCTGCTTGTTCTCAACCTGCAACCACTTGTTACCAACCTTTGGCTTGTTTACTGATGACATTTCTGCTTGATCCTTACCTTCTATATCTGCTACTGGACCCTGGCTTCACTTCCTGGTGAGGCAATCCTGAGGACCGCAACCTGGTCCTGGATCTGGCAGCAAAACTCATCTCCACCATCAGAAGCTCTGGTAAATACTGGTTAGTGCTTAGACCCTGCACCTCAGATGAGCCCGCGTCATATGCCAGGGTGACCTGCTTGTGTACTTATCCAGTTGGTCTGTGGAGCCTCTCTACTGCTATTGCTACTGGTCTCTGAGCCTAACCCCTGACCATGACAGGAAGGTTGTGGAAGTGGGGGGGTAATGCCCCATACACACGATCCGTCCATCCGATGAAAACGGACTGATGGATTTTTTCATCAGTTATCCGATGAAGCTGACTGATTATCAGTCGTGCCTACACACCATCGGTTAAAAAAACGATCGTGTCAGAACGCGGTCACGTAAACCACGTACAACGGCACTATAAAGGGGAAGTTCAAATCCAATGATGCCACCCTTGGGGCTGCTTTAGCTGATTTTGTGTTAGTAAAAGACGTTTCGCGCTTTTCTGTCTGTTACAGCGTGATGAATGTGCTATCTCCATAACGAATGCTAGTTTTACCAGAACGAGCGCTCCCGTCCCCTAATTTAGTCTGAGCATGCATGGATTTTTAACCGACGGACGTGCCTACAGACGATCGGTTTTTCCCTAACCATCAGATAATTTTAAAACAAGTTCCTAGTTTTTTAACCGATGAATAAAAAAACAATGGGGCCCACACATCAGACCGTTTTCATCAGACAAATCGATCGTGTGTACGCGGCATTAGGGGGCTCTGTAATTTTGGGGGTGGGGAATCTCTGTAAAGGAGAGGGTAAGGTAGATGCCTGGGAGGGTCTGTGGAGGGTAAGGTGGATGGTGGGAAGCCTGGTAAGGAAGGGATTGTGGTGGCTGACAGCTCATTGTGCTATTGCTTTATTAGCCAGTAAAGGTTCTAATTTACCTATTGTCTAATTTACTTTACCTTTATTTTTGCGGGCTGACTTTCTTAACTTCTAAGCTTAGGCCTTGCACACATAGGTGTGCTACAGGTCTGCTTCCAATTTGGCAGCAATGTGGGTCCAGCAGCACATTCCCGAACACACACTGTTTGCGTTCAGGGCCATGCACCCACATGGCTGTCGAATTGGGAGCAGCATCCCAAATAGCATGAATGTGGTTGCCTGCAGGGGGGTGCATGGAACATCCATGTATGCCTATGCGGGCAAACATGGCCCTTGAACAGATGCACACTGTAGTACACCAGTGTGAACGAGGCCCAAGCCAAGAATTAATAAAGCCAAGTGTGCTTCATTTGTGTGTCCATGCAAAACATGTGCTAGGTGTGAGGGGTTAGCTCGGTAGCGGGGTGTGTGACCCCCTGGCTGGGTTCACCACACACTGAATTCATACAGACTGGCAGTCGAAGATGGTTGAAAACAAAGTTTCTGGTTTATTTTTCCATCTTGCTGGAAAACAATTGCAAGCATCCAAACAGCATAAACAAAATCAAAACATAAAATAAATCCTAGCCACTCTGGGCGTGTACCTTCCACACAGGAACCTATCTATGAATTCTAACTCAGCCTACTGCTGGGTAGACAGTGCTGGTCATACAGCCCAAACAATAGTCTTTTGATATTTATAACACAGGACAAAGTCAATGGTCTCCTCACCTCATCAGGAGACTTTCTGGCACTGCTCTCCTACTCACACAGCCTTAGGAGTGACGCAGCCAATTAGTGGTTATCCTCTGGGCTACTATATAGAGGCCTTTAATTGCCTCCCTCTGAACAGCTGGAGTCTTCCAACGGCCCTTAGCCTTCCTGGCTATTTCTGGCAGCCGACGCCTAATAATGATTGGTGTATTGTCTAACAAGGCAGAAATGTATGTCCCGACTGTGACAACCCCCACAGATTTACCTGACTTCCTGTCACATAGGCTTGTGCCGAAAGATGCACCTGTGAAATCGGTTAAGTCAATCAGCCCCTGCCATGGCTGGAAAATCTCCCATGAAATCAATTAGAAATAAATAATTGTTAGATATATTTTAATAACTTAAATTTTTAGATTTGTTTTCCCAAAGAGTAACTCCACTGTACATTGCAGGGATTTTTACAAACTTTGTAGCAGATTCTTACTTTTTTCATATATCTAGAAATTTCTGTTTGTTTTACCATGTCAAATCTACTGCAAACTGAATCTGAATGGAAGGATCTGGTTCATTATAATCATCTGGAGCACACTTAATGGTCTAATAAGGAAAGCTGCAGGGTCTGCTTCCTTTTAGAAATATTCACCCCCTCACCAAAATTAAAATTCTTGTATTTTAGTACAGACTTCTGGGAATATCGGTAAGCCAATCACACAAGCAGGTAACAACATTTCTGGGAGCAATGTCATATTGCATTGAAGTTCAAATAAAATTATACAGCAGAATGAAAAAGAGAAGATATGTTTTAATTAAATAAATTACAACATGGCTTGTGTAGAAGTTTGACTTATTATTTTTATTTGCTATATTTTCCACAAAAGTTAAGTTACTATTATTTTTTAAGGAAGAAAGTAAGAAATAGGCCAATAAACTGCCTGGAAGACTACATAATACAAAATAAAAACATCAGAAAGCAAAACTGAAGCTGCAGGACAGGTAAATGTAGTATTTGTAACTCATCGACTAATGTACCGTCAATGAAACCAAGATGTAATGTATACTTCATCATAAGGATTAAATGCTGCTTTTTTTAATTTATTTTTTAAACTGAAAAAAATTGTTCATGTTTAGGGTTTTCACACAACACAAATAGCTTATATTTGGCTTTTCAAGTAGCAGAGCTTCTCCAAGTATTGTTTTGTCTATCGACAAAGCTTGAGAGGTAAATATGCATGTAAAGTACATTTCACACAATTCAACACTGATGCTAATCTTATGCTTCCTATCAACAGAACCACAAAAGGGTGTCTTGTTTAGATTCTTGTGCTTGATGTCTTTATCACCACAATTTGCGTAAGCCCCTCAATTTATTCCCTATGAAACAGCTGTTGTAATCTGATAAAAAAAACAGATTTTGTCAGGCATAAAGGTTAAAAGTTTATAGATAAGCAACAGATTAACATTACCTACTGTTCGATTATTTCTAGGTACGAGGGCATAACAATATTTTTTGCTTCTAGGGATGGCAACACTATAAATAAAACATTCTGCATTTACTTTGAATGGAAAACTAAGGTATACGGTGAGGAGAATATGTAGCTCCAAACTGAGTGCCAATAAGAATGGAATAAACTGCTAAAATATGAGTTTACAGCAGGTCTCCTGTGAGAGGGGCATGCAGTTCATGAGTGATCAGTGTTGCTTTCAACTGGTGCCATTTTAATGTCATGCATGGACTTCCTATGAGAGTGGGTGGTTTCCTTATTAATTTTAGCCTTTTTTTTTTTTAAGTAGTTTGTCTTTTAGCTCTAACAACAGCCAGAAGTTAACAACAAGTTTCACGTTTCATATAATTCATTGGACTAGGCCTCAAAATCCTGGTTCACCAAATTTTAAACAAGATTGGCAAATAGAACTTGGGCAGATTCGCCCATCACTGGTCTGCACATTGATGATAGTTTAAAATGAGGATTCAGATTAAACTGGTTCTCTTAAAAGTGGAACTTTACCCATAACAACTTAATAAAAAATAATGTTCTTTAGCAAGGAACATACATTCCACATTAATAATTATGCTACCAAAATTAGTGTATGTTGTAAATTGCCTCTTGCATCGCTCTTGTTTCTTTGTGCTGGAGGCTGCCATTTTCCTGAAGCCCAAAGACCCTGAACAGCAGTAAATCACAGGTAATTACAAAATGGAACCACTAGCACCATGGCAGTTGCAGATCAAACAGAAAAAGCTTCCTTGTAAAGGATGGGAGGGTTTAATTCCTCTTTAAGGCTGTCAGCAGATCGGCCTCTACAAATTCAGCAGTGCCTAAAAGTACTCAAAAATGGAGAGCAGTTGAGCATGTGCAGAGCAGGGTGAAGCCCTGTGCACACGGCCGGGAATCCCGTTAGGAAAATAATGTCGGTTTTCCTGAAGGGATTTCTGGCAAGCTTGCCTTGCAAAGCCGTGTATACAGAAGGCCACTCAAAAGAACCGTCGTTCTTTTGAATGGCAAGAACGGGGTGACGTCATCGACTACAACGAGCCAGGGTCTTGTCACATTCGATGCCGTCGCCGACATCTTGCTACACCCCACACTAACCTTGTATACTACCGCGCATGCGTCGAAGTGTTATTGAGCATGCACAGTTTTTCACCGCATATAGATGACCGGTTTTCTTGGCAGGAAACACTCTGCCGGGAAACCCGACGAGAAAATAGAGAGCAGGGTTCTCTATTTTCCCGTCGGGATTCCTGTCTGTTTTCCTGATGGAAAAACTGGGATGGAGCATACACAAGGCCGGGATTCCTGGCCAAAAGCTTTCTTGGCAGTTTTCCTGCTGGGAAAACCGGTTGGGTGTACGAGGCTAGACTGTATTACTGGATTTTAAACAGCATGGGCACTTATTTTTTATATTTTATATAGCTATATCTGCAAAGGGGCCAGTCTAAAGTAATTTAGCAGTACTTACCATATTTTTCGCTCTATAAGACGCACCTGACCATAAGATGCACCTAGGTTTTAGAGGAAAACAAGAAAAAAAATATTCTGAACCAAATGGTGTACTAAAATATTTTATATTATACTACTACTATAGGTGGGTGGTGGACACACAGCAATACCACCTCACCTATCAAATCAGCTCAGCTACACTATATCTGGTGGTGGACACAGCAACCTCCCCCCTTCCCAGATCAGCTCAGGGTGGCAGGGCAGACACAAACACCCCTTAAGCCTCTTCTATCACATTAGCTCAGGTGATGAGCAATGGATACCATGCCAGCTCACACCTCCCACCCCCTTATCAACAGCTCACCTCAGGCAGTGGAGGACACTGCCATTATAATCCCCTCTGGCTGTCTCTCAGCCTCAGATGTACCCAAGAAGCAGCTAGAAATGAGGACTGGGGACATAGTTTACAGCAGCATCTGTGGGGGAAGGAGCAGGAAGTCAGACAGGACTAGACCACGGTGCCGAAAAGGGGGGGGGGGGGTTCGGTTGAAAAAAAAAACAGCAAAGGCTCTCACTGCCTTCGGGTGCAGAGTGCAACCCCATAGCACTGCTACTGACACCCCCCATGTTTTGACACCCGGGGCAAAACATCTCCCCCCGCTCCCTCTTGGAATGCCCCTGCTAGGATGCGCCTCACATCCTGTCCATTTTGACACGGCGACGGTGACGGGGGGGGGTGCAGTGCCTGGTCAGTATTCGCACTATAAGACGCAGGGACATTTTTCCCCATTTTTGGGGGGGGAAAGTGCGTCTTTTGGTGCGAAAAATACGAGTAATAATAAAGCTGTGTTTGACTCAAAAGCATCAGCAATAATTTTTTGGATCACATTTAACAACAAATTAAAATGTTTAATATTATGAGACATTAATATGAAATATTTTGAGATTGAAGATACCCATACATTTAGTAGATACCCATTTTGTGTGCTCTTCGCCAGGTGTAAAACTATACCAAGCTGATGAGCTTTCTAATCCATATATAAGTTCAAGAGGCCTAATCACTCATCTTACCCCTACGTGGTTACAGCAATGTCAAACGCATTTCTGAACATTACTTCCACTTGCTCCAAAAGGAAATTCCTTGAGGTCATATCACCAAAGGAACACAAAACGGTGGCCTGTAAAATAATTTGTCAGTATGACAGTTGACTGCAACCACAAAACAAAATCAGCTGAAGCCAGTAAAAAATTCTGTAGGAGGTCCTGCTTCGAACTACCTTAAAACACAGTTTTGAAATGCTTATGGATGAGCTGACAGAACAATATTGTGTCACAACTTGAAACTGTATAGCATGGGCAGAGAATTTGCAGTGGAGCAATTAACAATGACAGATTATGTGGATGGATTCCTGGTTTATGTTTAGCATTTTGCTAGTTAGGAGAAAGTTCTGAGTATCCAGCCTCCCGGTGAGAAATTGTTATGGTCTGGTCTTTCATTTAATGAATTGTATTGCAGCCCACACATACAGAAAAAAAAATCATGCATACCAGGATTTAATACACTTCTTTCCTTTACTGGTAACTTTAGTATTGCAGTTCAATTTTTTTTAAATGTTAGTCAGTAATTTTAGATATAAGAACTGCGTGGGCAGCGCACAGGTTCATTTTAACCAGTTGTGAAAAAATGGACTGTCTGACACAGTGTTTCTAAACACTGTACAGATGCAAAATTAAGAAATACCAGTGGGAGAGAACTGTATGAGCTAGTAAAGATCTGGTCTGGAAGTGATTAAGAAAGCCAACCAATCTTCTTTAGATCTTCTGATGGTGGAGATGAGCGTCTCTGTCTCACCTCAGAGGGCAGCTACCCAGGACAGGATAGGTATGCAGCCTCTTGTGCAGAGATGCTGGGAACACAGTACAGTAGAAAGTAAAACCTTTGGGCTGGCAGCGGTGAACGTGGTCACAACTCACATGGAGACACTGTAAGCAGGTTGGTGTGTATGGAATCATGTAGGGTCCCAGGAAGCAGATAATTGTAACATGGGGTCACATGAAGCAGACTGGGATGCTGTGAGTCACACAAGGTCACTGGAAGGAGATTACAGGCTGAAGTGCAAGTCACAAAAGCATGGGGTTTAGACTGGAAAATACTGAGAATGCAGGGGGTGTACTGCAAACAGGCTCACACAGTTCACAGGGTCAAACAGGAACAGTATATACAGTGTTTCCCCAAAAATAAGACCTACCCTGAAAATAAAACCTACTGTGATTTTCCAGGAGGGCTGCAATATAAGCCCTACCCTGAAAAAAAGCCCTAGTTTAAAGTGGTTGTAAAATCCTATAATCCACTCTAATACAGTATTATCTAATGTACAATGTGCATGTTTTCGTGATATAATTGTGCCAAATACCTTCGGTACAGCGCTGCTCAGCACTCAGCTGACCTCTCGCTGCTCTCATCTTCTTCTCCCAACAGCAGGGGATCTCGGCCCCTCACTCTGCAGTGCTTGGAGTGGGGAAGGAAGCTGAACCAGTGGGATTCAATTGAAGAACGTATCCTGGCAAATTTACCTCACTGTGCTGCCAGCCTGGCTGAAAGATTATTGGCACCGTGAGTTGTGTACTTCATTGGAACTGTACAAACTGTGCGAGTGGTTACACTATCTTGTGGCAGAAGATCGTGGGATGGCCTGACAACACTTATTAAGTCTGTGGCAGAGACTTTGACGAGCTTCGCACCAGCTGCTAGGCCAGTGAGAGTAGGTCTATCTGGTGGTTGCTGACATCCAGTGTGGAACGGAATTAACCCTCTGGATCTAAGTTGTACCCGTGATCTGCAAAGCAAAGGTACCTGAGTCTCTCCCCATCCCTCTACCCCTCTGTTGGAGAACTTTGTTCAATAAAAACCTTGAAAGAGACTTTGTGTTTGGTGCAGACATTTGTGTGGACAACTCTTCAAGGAGAACCCCTGAAATGAGCATATGGAACAGTAAGGTAACGGCAGGCCCAAATCTAAACCAACAGCTCCTTCAGGGGTAGTGCTACACTTATTTTCAGGGAAACAAGGTAGGAGATGAACATTGGGGTCTCAGAATGCTAGGAATCACTGGAGATCTCACAAGAAACTGTTGGAGGCACTGAAAGGTCAATTTGAATTGATTTGAATGATTCGTCTGCATGATCAACGGTGTCCTCCACGCTGAGAAATACAAACAGATACTTATCCATTATGCCATGTGTGATTCACCCAAAAAAAATTCCGCAGCAGGACAATGACCCCAAACATACATTCAATGAACTATCTTCATTGTAAAGAAGAACAAGGAGTCTTGGTAGTGATGTGTTGGTGCCCACAGAAATCTGATCTCAACATCATCGAATCTGTCTGGGATTTCATGAAGAGATAGAAGGGTTTGAGTCAGCCTACATCCACAGAAAATGTGTGGTTTAGTTCTTAAAGATGCTTGGAACAACCTACCTGCCAAGTTCCATAAAAAATTGTGTGCAAGTGTACCTAGAAGAATTGATTTGGATTTTTCTTGTTAATTGATGAAAATAAACTATTAACACTTCTATTTCTGAAAGCATTCTTAATGCAGAGACAGACCTATCATCTGCCTGCTCAGTGGGGATCAACGAACAGCCCCATGTGAAAGATCCCTTACTCTGTAACTTTTGTGGATTTGATCTGCTTTTAATAAATCGTGTGGTTTTAGCATACCACTCTAGGGTCTTTTCCCTTTCTCCAACCTATTATTTCTCTGAGGTGCTGATTTGGTGATAACCAGTGAAGGGACACTGAAGGTGGCGGTTAAGTCAGCGGTACCATGTGGTGGCCCCCCAGTTGAATGATTTATGTGATGTTCATCTCTTATCATTTGGAGATCATTAGTCATTGGTAAAAGAACTGGCACACCTGTCTGTAAGGTGGTTTGGCATTCTTACATGTGGATTCTCATCATTTTCAAGATTTCACATTTGGACTTTTATATACTTTGGGGCAGATTCACAGAGATCGGCGTATCTCTGTGCGGGCGTAGCGCATCTCATATGCGCTACGCCGACGTAACCTAGAGAGGCAGGTACAGTATTCACAAAGCACTTGCTCCCTAAGTTACGGCGGCGTAACGTAAATGGGCCGGCGTAAGCCCGCATAATTCAAAGTAGGCTGGTAGTGGGCGTGTTGTTTTTTAATGAATCGTGACCCCATGTAAATGAAGCGCCGTACTAACGGCGCATGTGCGCGCATGCTCAGAATCACGTCGAATTTACTCTCTAAGATACGACGGCTCAATGGCAACGACGTGAACGTAACCTACGTCCAGCCCCATTCACGTACGACTTACGTAAACGACATAAAAACATACGCTTGTTCCGACGTCCATACTTTGCATTACCTGCGCCTCATATAGCAGGGGTAACTTTACGCCGGACGTAAGCCTTACGTAAACGGCGTAGCGGGCGCAAGTACGTTCGTGAATCGGCGTATCTAGGTCATTTGCATATTCAACGCGTAAATCTACGGAAGCGCCCCTTGCGGCCAGCGTAAATATGCACCCACGATACGACGGCGTAGGAGACTTACGTCGGTCGTATCTTGGCAAAATTCAGGCGTATCTTGTTCCCTGAATAGGGCGCATAGATACGACGGCGCATCACAGAACTTACGCCGCGTATCAATAGATACGTCGAATCTGGCCCTTTATGTATGCACAAATCTAGTATGTGATTGTTTTTTAAGGTTTAATATGATTTTTTTTTTACACACATAACTTTGTATTGATCACTACAGAGATATTGGTTTTGCACCTTTTAGATTATTATTTTTGTATTTCCTTGTATCCGGAATATAGGTTACTGCATTACTTATTTAGGCTAAGCTCACAATTTATTCTGTGTTTATAGTTGGGGATTACCTCTTTCAGGATCCAAGGAATTTATCTCTAGATAACAATTATGACTCCTTTAGACTTAGAATTCGGGGGAGGGACTAGGGTAGGACTCTAGAAAGCAGTTTGGCCAGTGTAGATAGTTTAGAAATCTCCATGAAAGTGGGTTTCCTAATTGGTTATAATTTGTAATTGCATGTGCCATGGACCACTTATCAGTCTAGTTCTCTTTACATAGGTGTTAAGCCCATTGTGGGAATAAACATTTAGATATTGTGGGAGTTAAACACTACCTCTGGCAGGGTCACTATCTTGTTTGCCTTTCCTGGATCCCTGAGTCGGTGGGGGAGGAGAAGGGGTGGTATGTGGGGTTAAAAGGTTGGTTGAATGAGAAGAAATGGGTGAGAAAACGGAAGAACAAGGTTTGGAAAGGTAAGAGGGAAGGCTGGGAGTAGGTGGTAGAGTAGGTGTATCAGGCAAAAGAGAAGAAGGGGGAGGAGGAGGAGAAAAACAAAAGTGGACAATGAGTCACCCTAAATTTGAAAGGTGTCTGGTCTAAGCTCTCAATAGTTTGACAAACCAAGTGATCTACTGTGAGCATAGAAATGGTCAACAATGAAACACTAGGAATTCAACATATCTACACCCACTTACTAAAATAACAGTTATAATAATAATATAATAATAGTTCTGGATCAACAGTTTCAGGAGTTATTTCATAACTTAAGTAAGGTGAGCTGAAGGCAGTTTTTGGTGACTTTGTTAGGTCATCCAGTGGGGAAGGAAGTTTCCCAGAGGAATTAAAATGGGAGTGAGTTTGAGTTATAGACAATGACCATGCTCTTAGCATGATAAATTGTGTTAATTCCAAGAGTCTACTTTCCATTGTAGCACCATGAGGAGCATTGGGAGTATAAGGTGGAGACAACAGCAACACTGTCCCAGTAATATGAATTGTACACACATTTAAGGGCTGGTACTAAGAATTGACATGCGTGGTAACAAAGGTGGATCCCAGATATTGACAGTGAGTCAGGCCTCGTACACACGGCGGAGTTTCTCGGCAAAAACCAGCAAGAAGCTTGCTGGGGGTTTTTTTTTGCTGAGGAAACCGGTCGTGTGTACGCTTTTCGATGAGGAAACCGACAAGGATCTCGTCGGGCCAAAAAGAGAACATGTTCTCTATTTCCTTGACGGCAATGGGAAAATTTGGCTTGCCGAGATCCTCGGCGGCTTCACAAGGAACTCGACGAGCAAAACGATGTGTTTTGCCCGTCGAGTTTCTCGGCCGTGTGTACGCGGCCTCAGTGTAAATGGTCAGCATGTCCAAAGACCTCTGAGAAGGAGTTAGTGGGTGTGGAGTATAGACCCCTTAGGATGTGTTTACCAGTGTATAAGTGTAGTCAAAGCTACCATTTACTCACCATGATAACACAGCTTTATTCATCTCTCTGGATTGGTTCTGGCAAGCTTTCTTGATGCATAGTGAGATGATGGTGGGGACTGCAGTGGGTTCTCTGCAGCAGAGAAAACAGCTAATGCTTTAGGATCCATTTTGGTAGAGATATTTGGCCTATTTTAGAAGGCTTCTAGAAGTTATGTTGCAGGTGCAATAATGAGTTGTCCTGATGATGAGAAGATGGAATGTGTTATCTAATTTACATAAAGTCCCTGTAGTACAACACTTTTCTAGTTCTGTACGAAGTGTATTTATCATTTGCAGAGTGACTTTGGAAATGCTTGGGGAATTGGTGAGCTTCATTCGGCTGTGGATAAGATTTCATGCTATATCTGTGGAGCGGCAGATTAGCTGGTCAAGAGCTTGCTTTAAGAAGGGGAGCTGGCTGGAGTAGGAGAGGAATGTAACTGGGGCTGATGGGCTTTGTAATCTTTACCTTCAAGGAAAAGAATTAAGGCTGGTGTGGGGTGTGTAACTAGATCTGGGGCACTGTGCATGCAGTAGGTTGTGACTTCCCCATTGCTTGTTAAAGTGGTTGTTAAGCCACTGTAACCTGTATACACCATCAGCACTGCCTCCTATTGTAGTATCCCCCTCTGTGTTTGTTTTATAAAAATAAATGCTGCAAATACCTTATTTCACTGCCGAGATTGCGATCACATGACTGACCAGCTTTCTCCTTTTCTCCTCTGAGAGATACAGCAGGCGGGGCTGAGATTTCCCTGCTGATGTCAGTCTGGAGGGTAGGAGAGGAGGAGAGAACTGGCTGGTCATGTGATCGCAATCTCAGCTCTTGAATTAGGTATTTACAGCATTTATATTTATAAATTATTCAAGGAGGGGGACACTGCAATAGGAGGCAGTGCTTATGGTGTATACAGGTTAGTGTTATGAGAGCAGCAGGAGAGGGGGGGGGGGTTGGCTCATACACAGACAGAGAAGGGAGGGGGAGGAGGACACAGGAGCAGAGAGGAGAGCAGATAGCAGGCTGCTGATGACAGAGGCACATAAATTGACCACAGTGTCTGGTCTCAGCAGCCATGATACGCCATGGTCAGTTTACAGAGGGTAGGGAGAAACTGGCAGGATCAGCCAGGTTATTTAGGTGTTACAAGGGGTCAAATGACACAGGACAAGCACTGTCTCATATAACGTGCTTTAATGGAGCAGGGTCCATTTTTTTAATGGGGGTTAACAAACCCTTTAACATTTTATTTACTTATTTAAGTCCATCTAAAGCTACTAGCCCATCTAACACTACTAGTCCATCTAACACTAACCTTTCCCTTTGCCAATGCTGCTGTCTAAAGGTGTATTCGCTGCTTCTCCAGCCAGACTGGAGACACCCTAACACAGGATGTGTGTTACTAGCAAATACACCAGGTTAAAATAAAGTAAAAAAAAAAAAATGAAAACAAAAAAAGTAATGCAGTATGTAACATTTTTGTTTTGTTTTTGTTATGTGCTTTAAGCCCTTTATTTTAATAAACCAGATCGTGTGTTACATACTGCATCAAAATTGCCGTGTGGTGCACGTGACAACAATTTCCTGTATTCTTCATTTGTTTGGGCTATGGGGTAGAATGGCAAGACTGAAGCCTTTTCTTACAAAGAAAAACATCCAAGCCCAGCTAAATTTTGTAAAAACACATCTGAAGTCTCCCAAAAGCATGTGGGCAAATGTGTTATGATCTGAGGAAACCAAGGTGGAACTTTTTGCCCATAATTCCAAAAGATATGTTTGGCACTAAAAAAACACGGCACATGACCATAAAAACACCATACCCACAGTGAAGCATGGTGGTGGCAGCATCATGCTTTGGGGCTGTTTTTCTTCAGCTGGAAATGGGGCCTTTGTCAAGGTAGTGGGAATTATGAACAATTCCAAATACCAGTCAATATTGGCACAAAACCTTGAGGCCTCGTACACACGACAGAGAAACTCGACGTGCCAAGCCCGTCGAGTTCCTCGTCGAGTTCCTTGTTGAACTTGTCGAGAAGCTCGGCAGGCTTGCTTTGCGTACACATGTAACATACCAAAATCTGGTCGTTCTCCGGCGCGATGACGCTCACGACGTATGACGCGACTATAAAGGGGAGGTTTGATTTTGTTGGCGCCACCCTTGGGGCTCCTTTTGCTGATTCCGTGTTTACGCGTGTTAGTAAAAGTTTGGTGAGTGACGATTCGTGCTTTTCAGTCTTTGTGCTTTCAGATTGATCTCTGCCGTTCAGTTTGTACTTGTGGGGGTCGTATCTAGGCAATCGAGACGTGCGGTCAGGTCGTATTGTTTTACATTGCGGTCCTGTCCCCGCGTTTTTCATTGTCAGGGTCGTTCTTCATAGGCCTTGCTGTTCTTCACTGCGGTCTGTTTAGTGCAATTCTGATTTGTCGTTCGTAACTAGCCTTGTAGCCATGTTGCAGGCACCTAGTCGTCGCCGACTTCGTGCTAAGCATCTTTTGTGTATAGGTCTGTTTGTTTATGACCTAGACGATGAGGAGTTCATGAACAGGAGGAGGACGCGTTCATGGACCAAGAATTGGTTGCTCCGTAGGAACCAATTCTCTCACATGCCTTTGCTGCGGGAGCTTCAGGAAAATAATCCTGTTGATTACAGGAATTTCCTGAGGATGTCTGATCCCGTCTTTCAGCACCTGTTGGCTTTGGTGTCCCCCTATATTACCAGGCAGGACACCGTTATGCGGGAAGCCATCAGTGCTGAGCAGAGGCTAGTTGCCACCCTCCGTTATCTGGCAACTGGGAGAAGCCTTCAGGACTTAAAGTTCTCGACGGGCATCTCCCCCCAGGCTCTGGGCCTCATCATTCCTGACACCTGCTCTGCCATCATCCAGGTTCTGCAGGAGGAATATATGAGGGTAAGTTTTCTCCTTTAATATCACATTTTATGTCTATAATGTATGCTAATGTCTTGTAGTTATCTCCTCCTTCCCTAATTACCATGTCTGGAATATGCTGTGAATGTCCCCTTTGCCCCCATGCATGCTGTAAACTTTGATGCCCCTTTTTTGGCCTACATGCATATTTCCCATCACTTACCTCCCCAGCATGCTATCCTGGGCCCCAACCTACCTAGTCTAGTCACTTCCCAATGTATTGTGTTATATCCATTGTAATGTCCCCCCCCTCCCCTCCAAAATGTGTTGTAAAGTCTATGTTCACCAATAATCCAAATTATATTTTTTTAGTACTCCCAAACTCATCTAGCCCTCCCCTCCAAAATGTGTTGTAAAGTCTATGTTCACCAATAATCATAATTTTTATTTTTTTGTACTCCCAAACTCATCTAGCCCTCCCCTCCAAAATGTGTTGTAAAGTCTATGTTCACCAATAATCATAATTTTTATTTTTTTGTACTCCCAAACTCATCTAGCCCTCCCCTCCAAAATGTGTTGTAAAGTCTATGTTCACCAATAATCATAATTTTTATTTTTTTGTACTCCCAAACTCATCTAGCCCTCCCCTCCAAAATGTGTTGTAAAGTCTATGTTCACCAATAATCATAATTTATATTTTTTTGTACTCCCAAACTCATCTAGCCCTCCCCTCCAAAATGTGTTGTAAAGTCTATGTTCACCAATAATCATATTTTTTTTTTTGTACTCCCAAACTCATCTAGCCCTCCCCTCCAAAATGTGTTGTAAAGTCTATGTTCACCAATAATCATAATTTTTATTTTTTTGTACTCCCAAACTCATCTAGCCCTCCCCCAAACTTGGGCACTGGCCCATCAGAGGGGGTGTTTAATGTGTTAATTGTCTAAATATATTTAGATATAATATGCTAGTTCCCAGAAATGTTAGAATGCTTATAATGTCTTTGTATAATCTGCTTGCAAGGTTATGTGGCTAATTTTTGCATTTTTTCTTCCCCAGCTTCCGTCCACACCACAGGAGTGGCAGTCTGTGGCTTTGGACTTCCAGACCCGATGGAACTTCCCCAACTGCGGGGGAGCCATCGACGGGAAGCACGTCCGCATCGTGCCTCCACCCCGTTCAGGATCCCAGTTCTTTAATTATAAGGGGTTCAACAGTATTGTGCTGATGGCGGTGGTGTCAGCACAGTATGAATTCCTTTTTGTGGATGTCGGGATGAATGGACGGATATCGGATGGGGGAGCCTTCAGGCAGACGGAGTTTGCGCTTCGCCTTCAGGATGATGATCTGTCATTGCCACCGGATGACCAGAATGTAGAAGGCCTGCCATTTGTTTTCCTGGCTGATGAAGCGTTTGCCCTGGGACCCCATCTTATGAGGCCATACCCTCAGCGCACCCTCACCCCAGAGAGGAGTGTCTTTAATTTCCGGCTGGGCCGAGCACGTAGAGTGGTTGAGAACGCTTTCGGCATCATGGCCAGCCGGTTCCGCCTTTTCCTCACCTCTCTCCACATGGCGGAATATAAGTGGAATACTATTATTTTTGCATGCTGCATTCTCCATAAGTTTTTGCGGAGACAATCTCCAAATTATATGGCCCTGGTTGGGCCTGAGGCACAACTTTTGGCTCCATCAGAAACTTTGGCGGGCCTTGAAGCTGGCCACACAGGACTGCCCCCCCAGAGTGCCCGTGAAGTCCGGGACAAATACATGGACTATTTCATGGGTAGGGGGGCAATACCATCTCAGGCAAATTTGCCATAATTTTAGCTTTCACCAAAATAAATCATAATCTTTTTTATAAACTTGTTATGTCTTGCTTGTGTTGCTTGGAGTTCTTTACTAAGTGTAACTAAGTGTATTTTCATTATCAACTAAACATTTCCCAGGTGACCCCCAAACCAAACACATAGAAAATTTAACGTATTTTAGGAAAAACACCACACACTTTTTTGATGTTCAAAAGCTCTTTATTTTACTAATTTTTTTTTTGGTTTGTTTTCCAAAATACCCTACAAAAATATTTTTAATTTTTTTCTCATACAATATACAATCATTTTTGTAATTTTTTTGGTCATTTTTCTCATACAATATACAATCATTTTTGTATATATTTTGGTCATTTTTCTCATACAATATACAATCATTTTTGTAATTTTTTTGGTCATTTTTCTCATACAATATACAATCATTTTTGTAATTTTTCTTGTCTTTTTTCTCATACAATATACAATCATTTTTGTATATATTTTGGTCATTTTTCTCATACAATATACAATCATTTTTGTAATTTTTCTTGTCTTTTTTCTCATACAATATACAATCATTTTTGTATATTTTTTGCTCATTTTTCTCATACAATATACAATCATTTTTGTAATTTTTTTGGTCTTTTTTATCTTAATAAACATTAAAATCTGTTTATTTTATTTTTTTGTATTTTTTTTTTATTAAAGAAACTGTAAAATCTGTTTTTTTTTTTTTTTTTTTTTATTAAATAAAGTCTAAAATCTGGTTATATTATTATTTTTTTTTTTTTTATTAAATAAAGTCTAAAATCTGGTTATATTATTTTTTTTTTTTTTTTATTAAATAAAGTCTAAAATCTGGTTATATTATTTTTTTTTATTTTTTTTTATTAAATAAAGTCTAAAATCTGGTTATATTATTTTTTTGTTTTTTTTTTTATTAAAGAAACTGAAATCTGGTTATATTATTTTTTTGTTTTTTTTTAAATTAAATAAACAGCAAAATCTGGTATTTTTTGAAATTTTTTTTTTTTTTCTGATTCAGACTCTCCCCAAAACATCTAGTAAATTTTTTAATTTATTTTCCACCCTCCTTGTTCTTTCGTTAATTTTTCTGTTGGCCAGATGTATCTCCTCCACCTCTTCTCTGCAGGCCCATATTTCTGAGATCACCATCTGTTTAGTATGCCTGTCCAAGCCACCACCTGATCCTGAAATGTGGGACAAAACAATTTTTAAAAATTAGGCAGGCCTACATCTACATTACCTGAAGCTGGGTTAGTTTTATGTTACTTTACCTGATTTGGTGGCAGGCTGCGCATCATCACTATCCCTCGGGGGTGTGGCTTGCTGGACTTCTTGCTCCCGAGTTGAAGCTTCATGACGCCCTACGAGAATGAAGAAAATGGAAACAGGATTTTTATAGCTTATAGGCCTGAAAGAGGAATATGATTCACTTTATACAATTTCTGGGACTATTGATGTTTTGAAAAACCCCTCAGGGCAAAACACAGGATTGAAGGCATTCACAAAGATCATGACAAATCTTTGAGCTTTGGTCTACTTTTAAACATGTAAGCCAACCAAGTATACACTGGATCACCTCACCTCTGTGTGAACCCCAAAATGGGTTATTAAAGGGGACAACAATTATGCAAATGAGTCCACATGTGTCACCGACTGCTGAGCAGACTCTCCTTTTACTGTATATATTTAAATTTTTAAAAAAGTTTTGTGGTTTTAATAGCACATCTACATAATTTTCACGATTGATCTCACCACAATTTTAGAAAAATGTCATAATTTGTAGGATTTTAAACACAATATTTTGTCGTTCCGAATGGACGTCCAGTTTGACGATAAATTCTTGTGCATAAAAAATTAATACAGTACAACCTGAAATAAAAAACACATGGCGCGGAACAAATCTTACAAAATATATAACAAACTTACTTCTTCTAATCACTCTCCTGATCCTCTTCATTTGTTCCGGCTCACGTTTTTTAAGGTCACACCACCTTTTCCGGATCTGTTCCTTGGACCTTTTCACCCCAAATTTCTGATGGAGACTCCTCCTCACCTTCTCCATTATTTGGGCCTTGACCTTATTAGGGTACTTATATGGCCCATGCCTCCCATCATAGTCCTCTGCTTTGAGGATGAGGACCATCTCCACCATTTCCTCAAAGGTCATGTTGGAGGCCTTAAAACGGAATCGCCGTGCTGCCATATTCTCCATGTGCTTCCAACAAAAAAAAGATGGAAAAGGGGCGGGGAAAATACGACACCATGAACGTCAGGGGCGGGGAGACGTGCGTAAAGTCCCACATGCGCGTGTATAAAGGGCTACCACGTGAGTAAAAGGGGCGTTCACAGTTTGTGGAAGACGGCGGAGATAACGATCGGGTCAAAGACCGGTATGTAACTACATTTTACATGTTATTCTTGATTGAATGATTTTGTGGCCTACATCTTAGGTTCATAAATTAAAACATAGCTAGTTTGAAATTTTAAGGTAATGGTCCGCTATAGTGCCGTCGTACGTAAACAACGCTTTGATTATGCATTTTGATCCAACTACTGTTGTGTGGGCAATCTCGGTTCTCATCAGGATGTCTTCTAAAAACAAGTCGGTTTAAACATGATGCAAATGGTCGCTTTTATGTCTTGACCAAACTATATCGGAGTGCTTTTCTCTAACTAACGTTTCATACACAAATGAGGATGAGATCTGGCTTATTAGTTCGACACAACTGGTCATCTGTTTCCTAGGAACTGACCCAACATGATCTGCTGCCAATTCATCCTTGTCGTTTTTGCGACGGAAGATAAGGGGCGGGGGGGAAACATCATTTTTTTTTAAGCATGGGCGGATGTCGTGTGCGGAGTGTATATAAGGCTCGAACACATGTAGCGTCCATACGACCGGGTTGCGTAAGAAAGACGTTTGAACGACAAGCGTGTAGGTATGCTTCGAACTTGGGACAGCAGTGGCATATTCAGGAAAGACAGACATTTAAAGGAGCAATAAGCCAAAATTGTTTGGGGCAGAAATAACTAACTTTACATTATATCAGTTTTGATTTCATGTCCTCATTGTCCCTTTTTGCTTTTAAGCAGCTGTAATCCTTTGCATAAATCATCACTTCCTGGTTCTCTGGCTCCCTCTCAAATTTATCAGGGGAGCTTGTCACTGTGGTCTAAGCTGTGTGTCTAAAAATCCACCAAAACAATGCTAATAATTTTAGAAATTAAAATATGCCCTGCTTTTATTTTTTTGGGGTTCTGTGTGTCTCTTTACTTCACAGAAACATTAAATAAATTTAAAACCAAAAGTGAAACTAGAGGCACATTATATGTATGCACTTGTATGTCTCTAGACACTGTAAACAGTAATTTCCTCCAAAAATATAGTTATCCATTAGTGACCCTTTAAGGGCTAGCTTGTGAGAAAGAGTAATTGACTTTATAGATTGTGTATTGACATTATTTTTTTATCCTTGGTTTTGGACAGGAAAAGATGAATCTCTTTAACCGACCAGAATTCTTGGAGATCTTCATTGATCGGTGGCAAGAACTTCCTGTTCTGTGGGCCACCAAAGACCCCATATCTAGAAATAGAGAGTTGCGCAAAACTGCACTGGAGAGCCTGCTCCCACTTGTGCGGAGACAGGTGGGGTTTGATGTGACAACTGACCAGTTGGAGGTCAAAATTGGGACCTTGAGAGGCACCTACAGGAAGGCACGCAACAAGGTCTTGGCTTCGATGAGGTCTGGAGCTGGAGCAGGGCGGGTATTTAAACCCAAGTTGTGGTACTACAGCAAACTGAGCTTCCTGGATGAACACCTGGAGGTAAGGGAGTCACTTTCGAGCCTTGCCCCCAGAAGGCACAGAAGGTCCAGCCTTCCCTCCAGCCTTCCCTCCAGCCAACCTGCTGCTCCCTCTGCAGATGAACCCTCTCAGCAGCCTTCCATCCTGGATGAAGATCCGGATTTGCCCAGCTGGAGCCAGGTATATAGTACTTTCAATGTGCAAATGTGTGGTGTTTAAATGTTGTTAAAGAGATGTAAATGAAGATGTTAAAGGTAAAAAAATATTAGATCTAAAAGTGTTATACAGAACATTTGTCAGTTTTGGCCATGAATTTTTTTGGTGTGATTGACCATAAAACATGGGTCACAATGATTGGCTTAGCTAAGTCGTGACTAAAAAATATGCAACAGTCAGGAGCTTAAATAAAAAAAAATAAAATAAAAAAAAAGTAAAACTGTACTTTTTTTCCATACACAGGACGAGACCAGGCAGCAGGAGGATCAGGAAAATGCCAGGCAGGAGGAGGACAGGGTGAGTGGCTTGGAGGAGGCTGCAGGCCCAAGTAGCTCTAACGTGGTGGCAGGCCCAAGTGGAGCGGATGAGGTGGCAGGCCCAAGTGGGTTGCACGAGGTTGATGGGCGAAGTACACGATGTCAGGTGTCTCCTCTTCGCCTGCGTCCGAGAAGGCAGGTGAGGGATACAAGGGTGCGTGACGCCTCACTAGCCCTCATTCGGGACGCCCATGCAACCCTTCAACAGCCTCCCACTGCTCAGGAGGGATTTGTAACAGTGGTTTTGGCCAAAATGTCAGAAATGACATTAGAGCAGCGCCTCCTCTTTGAGGGACTCCTCATCACCCTCGCAAATCAGGGGTCTTCTCACGGAGGACACTGTGATTTGCCGCCATCCCCATCCTCACACACCACATAACTCCCAAGCTCCCCCACCTTCTTCTTCTTCTTCTCATGCTCCTTCTCAAGCTCCCCCACCTTCTTCTTCTTCTTCTCATGCTCCTTCTCAAGCTCCCCCACCTTCTTCTTCTTCTTCTTCTTCTCATGCTCCTTCTCAAGCTCCCCCACCTTCTTCTTCTTCTTCTCATGCTCCTTCTCAAGCTCCCCCACCTTCTTCTTCTTCTCATGCTCCATCTGAACATTCTTCTTCCTCTTCTTCTCCTGCTCCTTCTGAACATTCTTCTTCCTCTTCTTCTCCTGCTCCTTCTCAACATTCTTCTTCCTCTTCTTCTCCTGCTCCTTCTGAACATTCTTCTTCCTCTTCTTCTTCTACTACTCCTCCTCCTTCTACTCCTCCTCCTTCTACTGCTCCTCCTCCTTCTAGTGCTCCTTCTACTGCTCCTCCTCCTTCTACTCCTCCTCCTTCTACTCCTCCTCCTTCTACTGCTCCTCCTCCTTCTAGTGCTCCTTCTACTGCTCCTCCTCCTTCTACTCCTCCTCCTTCTACTCCTCCTCCTTCTACTGCTCCTCCTCCTTCTAGTGCTCCTTCTACTGCTCCTCCTCCTTCTACTCCTCCTCCTTCTACTCCTCCTCCTTCTACTACTCCTCCTCCTTCTACTGCTCCTCCTCCTCCACCACCGTCGGCTACTCATCCTCCACCACCTTCGTCTACTCCTCCTCCTGGCATGAGTACTACCCCTGTGGCACCACCTCCAGCCAGGCAGAAGAGGAAGGCTGCTGAGAAGGCTGCAGAGAAGGTGAAAGAGCAGGCTGCAGGGAAGCCACCAAGGAAGGCCTTGAAGAAATCCAGAAAGTGACTCCCTTACTTCCATGTGGTGTACCAGAGTTCAGGCTGCTATAGTACCACAACCTGGTGACATCTGCCTGCCCTGCTCCAGTTTCTGACCTCGGGGAGTCCAAGACCTTGATGCGTGACTTCCTGAATGAACCTCTCAAGTCCCCATTTTGGCCTCCAGTCACATCAGGCCACACCTGGCTGTGCACAAATGGCAGCAAGCTCTCCAGTGCTGACTTTTGCATAGTTAATTTATTTTTATAACCAAAATAAATGGTAAAAAAATTTTTTACAGTTCATACTTGTCCTTGTATTTTTTTACATTTCAATTTTGCAAGTGAGAAGGCAGGTTATTTTTTTTTAAAAATTGGATATAAGGTGTAATTTGAAAGGGACACATGAGATAAGACAAAGCAATAAGGTTTCTATGGGGGGAACTTGACATTACAAAAAAAAAAAGGATTTGCATTTTTTTGAAAATTAAAATTAAGGTGAATATTAAAAGCAGGATTTAAAACACAGGACCAAAATAAGGTGACAATAAGAAAAATAACAAATATTGAGACCAGTAAGAAAAAGGTTCCACCTAATTTTAAGGAACTCTGTGTGAATATCTTAAAAAAAAAAAATTATATTGCTGTTTTGTGCCCTTACAAAAAATTGTGTAAAGCGCTGCAAATAAACGATTAAATAATGTTGGAAGCGACACGAATGTGCTATCTCCATTCCAAACGCTAGTTTTACCTATGTTGGTCTCCAGTGTCTAAGTTTTTGACAGGTTTCTTAGCATACACACGACCGAGTTTCTCGTTTAAAAAACAGCCCGATGAAGAACTCGTCGAGCCAAAATCCACTGCCATCGAGAAAATAGAGAACCTGCTCTCTATTTGCTCGACGAGTTCCTCGGCGGCTCCATCGGGCCGAAAATGTACACACGACAGAGTTTCTCGACAGAATCCGGCTCTTCACCGAGATTCTCGACGAATTCTGCCGAGAAACTCTGTCGTGTGTACGAGGCCTGATGCTTTTGCTAGAAAGCATACATCCAATTCAACAAAGGAATGGCTCCACCAGAAGAAGATTATAGTTTTGGAATGGCCTAGCTAGAGCCCAAACCGGAATCCAATTGAAAATCTGTGGGGTAATCTGAAGAGGGCTGTGCACAGGAGATGCCCTTGGAATCTGACAGATTTGGAGTGTTTTTGCAAAGATGTGCCATTGCTAATAGACCCATACCCAGACCCATACCCAAGAGTGCTGTAATAAAATCAAAAGGTGGTTCAACAAAGTATTAGTTTAAGGGTATGCACACTTATGCAACCATATTATTTTATTTTGTTATTTTTACTTCCTTCCACCTAAAAGATTTCAGTTTGTTGTTCGACTGAGTTGTACATTTTATAGGTCACATTAAAGGTGGAAAAAGTTCTGAAATGATTTAGAGTGACACGTTCCTGGATAGTTATGTCTGAAAAAGCTCAGTTGATGCACAGAAAGGTAAAGCTACACAACTTGAAAAAGATATGTAAAGAGGTGTGTTTTAGTCTACTATGAGGTTTCCTCAATATAGATCACCTCTGTTCACAATTTGGAAAACAATGTGGGAGAGGCACAGTGCTACATCTGCTTGTTTGCCATTTCATTTATATAGTAGTACTGTAACTAATTTCTTTTAACCCTCACAAATTATATTTTTTTAATTTTTGCAATGTCAGCCCCTTTAGAGATGAAAAATGATCTCTTACAATTTACTTAAGAAGTCCTATTTATTAAAATAGGCCCCTGCCCCAACGGCATCAAGTGTGGCAAAACGCATCGACCTCAGTTTAACTAGCTTACATCATCATGCCAGCTGGAGCAAGCCGCAACTATTTGAATGCCTATTAAAGTGGAAATTTAGGCAAAAACAAACTAATGCTAATCCTACTCTATGCTACATTCTAAGACTAATCTATCTAGCCCTGTAAACAAAAATCGCTGTAATTACTATGCATGTTCTGAAGTTTCTCCAGGTAGGGTTGCCCCTCCTAACATATGGACTTTTTGCACTATCTGAGTCCCTTCCCAAATTCCTACAGTGACCACTACACTAACCTCTACACTGACCTACATGATTCCTAGACTTATCACTACACTTATCTAACTGTCCACCGCACTGACCTACCCGATTCCAGTGCTGACCACTACACTGACTAACCTGATTCCTATACTGACCTACCTGACCACTACATTGACCATTACACTAAACTGTCCACTGCAATAGATACTACACTAAACTGATCACTACACTGTCCACTACAATACACACTACACTGACCACTGCAACACACACTACACTACACTGACCACTGCTACACAGACTACACTACTCTGACCACTGAAACACATACTACACTACACTGACCACTGCAACACACACTACACTATACTGACCACTGCAACACACACTACACTACACTGGCCACTGCAACACACACTACACTAAACTGACCACTGCAACACACACTACACTACACTGACCACTGCAACACACACTACACTACACTGACCACTGCAACACACACTAGCCTACACTGACCACTGCAACACACACTACACTAAACTGACCACTGCAACACACACTACACTACACTGACCACTGCAACACACACTACACTACACTGACCACTGCAACACACACTACACTGACCACTGCAACACACACTACCCTGACCACTGCAGGCCGACCCCCTCACCATCGTGTGCCCTGCTCCTCACCATAGACCTCCTCATCACATTACTGGCTATAGATCTTTATATCAGAAGAAGGAATGTCAAACCGGTAGTTATCTTCATTGTACTTTACTAGTGTTATTCAGGGAATGGCAAGGCAGTCACATCACAAGGACATACATTCTGGAGTCACTAGACATACGCAGTCAATCACATAAAGTGGATGGTCTGCCTTAGTCACAAGTGAAAGCATGTGCAGCACCTCACAGCCAACTCTCATCAGTCTCTCCTCTGCCCAAGGTCATAAGTACTCACAGGCATGTGTTCTCTGTGGACACCTCTTAGATGTGTACACATCTTCCAGGAACCCTCCAGGAAAGCAGCCTCAAACAGGGATCTCCCTGCTCCAGTCCCCACCTACCTAAGGGACAAAATGTCTACAAGAAGCAGTTCCTGCATACAGGTCCACTCCACCCATCCTCCTGCCCTGTACAGGGCCTATGTGTGACAGTTATATTCTCACAGATGTGGGGTGTATGGCTTCCAATGCCCAAGACATTCTGTGTCCCTCTCCACCCAGCTTATATATGGATGCCGACCCTGACATCACCTGTGGTAGCCTACCTCCTAGTGTCTCTACCCGCTGTACCAGACACTATTCCGGTACAGAGTCGCCTAGTGGCAAAGTGACTAACTGCACCTGCCTACAAGTAATTTTTTTATATGTTTATTCACTATTTGGTATCTGAATAAAATCCATCATCCAGTTTGTTATTTTAGCACAGAGTTTTATCATTTTATTTTATAGAGATCAAGCGTTGAGTTATACACCTTTAATTACATATAGCAACACTGGCCACCTAGGAAAAGGTACTGCAATTATATATGTAGTAAGCTCTTGGCAATGAGAGGGTTTTATATTTTGCCATACTTATACATTTTAAAGCTTTATACAGACGTTTGATATAAGAATGATGTTATAATTGTAACTTGAGCTTTACATTTATAGATATGACAGTGATGCTGAAAACCCTATATTATGACTTTTCTTCTATAATTAGAATTTCCAAACGGGAGATATTTTAATAAAGTGTAAGTCGCCTCATTAAATATAGTCCCAGTTTTTTTTTAATTGGGATATATAAGGCTTTTTCAGCATTAGTAGTGGAAGGACCTTTTCTTTTTAGTTTTGCTGAATGTAGACCAAACTGCTTTTGTAAATATGAATTTGATATTTGTTTTCTTGGTGTACTGCATTTAGCTTGGTGAAGGTTATATAACATAAAGCATGGAAAATGAAGCCCTCTGTTCATTCACGAGCCAGGTGTGGTGTAGACAGCCTCAATCTGCACATTTCCTCAGACTGCCCTGCAGATGACCTTACCAAGGGCTCACTGTGACAAGTTAGCTAGAATAGATTTTTTCATTATTCCCGTCAATGAAGCACAGTTCTGCAGTTTTAGACACTTAAGTCACTTTAAAGTAACTATTTTTCTATTTTTTTTTTTACATAACGTAACACACTGTTTTGCTTGTTGAAAATGTCCACCATACATAGTGGTTTCAAAAGCTGCTGTCCACCAAATTATTGATGTATTCAATTTGAATGGATACAACAAGTCTATGTAAAGCCAACATTTAAACTGTTGGCTAAATAGCAGGTCAATAAACTTACATTGCATAACCCTTTGTGTATTATGCCTAGCTTTAAAAAATAAATAAAAAATATTAAGGTTTCCTATCATTTATCACGGTTTCTATAAAACTTCATTTTCTATTGTGGCTTACCCACCTAATTTCAATACAGAAGTAGTTTTGTCACTCTTCTACCTCTTCAGGACTACGGCCAAAAGTACTAACACACTGGGGTTGATTTACTAAAACTGGAGAGTGCAAAATCTGGTGCAGTTTTACATGATAGCCAAACAGCTTCTAACTTCAGCTTGTTCAATTAAGCTTTGACAAAAAACAAACAAAGCTGATTGGTAGAGCAGATGTGCAGGGGGGTACAGTGGCAGGGCCAAGGAGAAAAGAGGTACATGAGCAGGGGGTTACAGTGGTGGGGCAGAAGAGCAGGGGTGTACAGATTTAAGACAGATGTGCAGGAGGTACATTGGTGGGGCAGATGAGAAAGGGGGTTACAATGGTGGGGCAGATGAGCAAATGGGTTAAGTGTTAGGACAGATGAGAATGTGGTTCAGGGATGAGACAAAAGAGCATGGGGATACAGTGACAAAGCAGATGTGTAGGGGTGTACAGATGTGAGGCAGATGTGCAGGTGGTGGAGCAGATGGGTTTAGTGTTAGGACAGACGAGAAGGTGGTTCAGCGGTGAGATAGGATAGGGTGGTGGAGCAGATGTGCAGGGAGGTACAGTGGTGGGGCAGATGAGAAGGAAAGTACATTGGTGGGGAAGATGAGCAGGGTGGTTACAGTGGTGGGACAGAAGAGCAGGGGGTACAGTGGTGGGACAGAAGAGCAGGGGGTACAGAGGTGGGGCAGATGTACAGGGTATTACAGTGGTGGGGCATATGTGCAGAGGGTTACAGTGGTGGGGCAGATGTGCAGGAGGGTAAAGTGATTTGAGGTGTGAAGGTGCAGATATTGGGGGGTGATATGAGGACTGGAGTTGCAGGAATTGGGGCTGATAAGCGATGTAAGAGTGCATGATGTTAATTTCTCACTATTTACTTTATAAAAATTCTCTTTGTGATTGAGAGTGTGAAGTTTACATTTTTCTGTTATAAAATCGGCAATAATAATTTTTGGCACACTATGCTCAAAAGGTTGACTACCCCTGGACTATATTGTAAAACTTGCAGGTAGCTACAATTCATTAATGACACAGCAACAATGTAAAATGTGAACAGCAGATTAAAATGGAAACATTACCTTTGGATAAGCTTAATCTATAAATAAGAAAATGTTATTTGCCAAAAAATTGCTAATTGCAATCATAACTTCATTTATATGGTGAGATCCCTTTTTTACTTTGTTACAATGTCTGTGTCTTAGGCTAATAAGCATTGGACACCTATAGCTCTCTAATGCCTATACTCTAATGATTAATTTTGAGGGATGCTTTATTTAATTATTACGTTACTGTTATTCACAGATTTAAAAAAAAAACCTAGCTGAATATTGGTTTTGAAACCACGGCAAATGCTAGGGTAATTATACCGACTGGTGTCTATCTTCAACGCGGTTAACTATGTGAGTACCTATCCATATATTCTTTATTGAATATGCAAACTCTCAACTGATCTTAATGAGATTTCTCAAATAAACATCTTCCATTTCTAACCATTGGCTATATTTGTAATATATTTGTATATGTATGCACACGTATGTCCATATATGTATGTATGCATATGTTTATTTATATGCCCCACCATGGTGGCTCACGCCCGGGGCTTTTCTTTTTCTTTCTCTTTACCCCCCCCCTCTCCTTTTTCTCCCTCGTTTTCCTTCCCCCCCCCCTTCCTTGCTTTCCCTCCCTCCCCCCTTTCCCTTCCCATCACAGTTTTTGCTCCCTGGTTGTCTTGTCATAATTGTTCATTTATCTGTATTAAATGTGTATTGTGAGTTTTTACTGATTTATTTACTGTTTTTTTTTGTCTGTAAAATTTTTTAACTGTTGATTGTACTCTTTCTTGAGTCTTCTATGATAGAATTGCATTATTATCGTGATAACCTGTGTGGGCCAGTTATTAATTTAATTTCTTTGATTTTATATTTGTAACAGTTTTTTATGACATCTCTCTAAAATAAATGCTCTAGTTCTTTACCATACCTATCGTGTGCCTTCAAAGTCCAAAAATTACTAGTCCTTAGTTAGAATTCCCCTAATATCGGGACGGTGGCACATTGGTACCAGTGTATCCTCAGTATCACCCTGCAGGGATATACGTTAAAATGAGTCCTTATTCATAAAACAGAGAGAGATAGACCGCTTGATACTGCCTGCATAAAGAGAGAGAGACCAGCTGACACTGCCTGCACAGAGAGAGAGACCGAGTGCTTTCACACTGAGGCGGTGCGCTTGCAAGACGTTCTGAAAAGTCCTGCAAGGAGCATCTTTGTGGCGGTTTGGGAGCGCTGTATACACCACTCCCAAACCGTTTCGCCCATTGAAATGAATGCAGCACGAGCGGTTTTAACTCGAAGGTAAAGCGCAGTTTAAACTAGCATCGCTTTACCGCTACTGCCCCAGTGTGAAAGTACCCTTAGGTATAAGATGTGCAAACAATAAGGTGAGAGCACATCTAATACCTACAAAGAGTAATGGAAATATGGAGTTCAAAGTGAACCGTGCTATTACCTGGAGGGACTGGCATTTAGGTGGTTAAAACAGGCAGGAAGGAAATGTAATATCAACTCACTGCCTGTCAAATGTCTCTGAAAAATGACCTGAGCATAGATAACTTTTCAGAGGAGTGGCAGTGCCTGCTGAAAGTGAATACAAACCTTTTGGCTCACACTGGTGTGCTGTGTTTGGCTGCAGTGCGGGTGTACTGGTGGGTTTTCTTAGCCTCAGTCCCTCAGACTTTTAGGTTGCACATTTTTGCTGCATTTTCTGAAAGTGCACCAAAGATGCAACATGCAGGACATTTTGTGCACTTTCAGAACATGCAGTAATAATGTGCAACCTCTATGGAACCAGCGGCAACATGCAGGAAAACTGCCAGACACCACCAGCACTGAAGCCAAACCACAGCATGCCAGTGTCAGTGTGAGCCTACATTATAACACCTAGGGCAAGGCAGTATCACATGCTGCTAGGAAAAAAAATCTTTAGCTTCAGAGGGGGGCGGGGGGGGGGGGAGAAGTTCACTTACTTGGACAGTCCCAGCCTCCAGGAGCCGACTGTTCAGATTGAACTTTCCCGCCCACGCATCCCCTTCACAGACAGCACACAAGCTGCCCGAAGTGTGGGCGGAAAAACAGAGCAGGTCCTGCCTCTGTCAGCCATTCGTGTGGAGGAGGGAGGGGCTGGGCAGGGCTGTGTTGCTCTCTGTAACACAGACTGTCAGCTCAGCCCTGTGACAGAGAAGACACGCTGGCTCACAGTACTGGATGGAGCTTACGCACTCGGCCAGCTCAAGAACTGCGCATGTGCGGTTCTGAGCTGGTGACACAGTGGCCTTTGCACAGCATATCAGAGCCCTCCCCATCCATGTGTCCGACCCCTTGCAGGAGGCTGGATGCATGAATTCCAATGGCGGGGGTGTTTTTTTTTTTTTTAAGCACGTGATTATAGGAAGAGGCTCTAATAGGCTTTAAAATAGGGTGGGCTTGGGAAGCAAAGCACTGTGAACCGAGCACACCCAGTCCCACCCAGTGACAATAGCGAATGAATAATCAAACAAATTGTCTACAATATAATCAACAATACCTGCTATAACAAATGACAAAGCATAACAATAAGAGTTTATTTAGTGCTAACATTTAGTACAGGCGATCTTTACATGGATAACTGGTAAGTGAGGGCACAAGAGGAAGGGGAGCACAGCACTCATCCCCTTTGACATATATTTCTGCACAGATTTCATTTTTATATATATTTATGTATATTTTATTAAAGGGTCACTAAAGGAAACAATTTTTTTTGCTGAAATGACTGTTTATTGGGTATAGAGACATAAAAGTTAACTGATTCCTTTTAAAAATGATTAAAAATTGAATTTAATCTATCATATAATGTGCCTCTAGTTTCACTTTCGGTTTTAAAGGTACATACATGAAGGTGAGAGGTGAGTCGGGAAGACTTACAGAACAAAAACAAACAAATCCAGGGCAGTGTTTTGTTTTTAAAATGAATCTGATTGGTTCTGAGGAGTTTTAGACACACAGTAATGACAGCTTAGACCACCGTGAAAATCTCCCAGTACGATGGTTATAAGGAAACAGGCAACCAGGAAGTGTGGAGATCACAGCAGAATTACAGCTACTTCAAAGCAAAAACGAACAATGAGGACATGAAACCAGTACTGCAGTAAGGTAAAGGAAGCTATTTAGCTAAAAAAAAAAATTCCTTTAGTGACCCTTTAAGTACAGACAGCGCAGGAATGTCCCATACTAATTCTTAAAGTAGTACACACCTTTTTCTTGCAGCAAAGTAATTTAGTAATTTAAATTCATTTGAGCACACCACAGCATGGGGACACTTATAGAAGAAAGGATTATAACCTCTATTGGGTTTTTACTGCTATCTGGGACTTTGTTAGAGCAATTTTTTCACACTTCCAGTTATGGTGTCAACGGTTTTACCAGAAAATAAATGAGGTAAAGTCTAAAACAATGACACAGGTAACAATAAAAACAGGGGTTCTGGCCTACCCTTACTCTGCTGTCTCTGGTGAAGATTTTCTCTTACTTCCTGTCCACCAAAACAGGAGTCATAATGATACCTCTCTCCCTGGAAAAGATTACCACACAATACTTACCAGACCTCAAATGCAGAGCAGTGAGCCCTCCCAAATGTTCCCTCAGCTTTGTTTCATTTAACACAACAGAGCAAATGAGACGTGTGAAAGAGCTTCCCTCTGGTCTGCATTTGAGGTCTGTATGAGATAGGCACATTACTGTCATATGGGTGCTCTTGCAAAGTAGATCCTTAAGCCGGGTACACACAGGGTAAATGTCGGGAGGCTCCAGGAAGACGTCATGTATGACGAAACATGTAGGGCTGTGCTATGACGTGCTGACGCCATTATGCCCCACGTGACCCTGGTACACGGGCGTTTTTTGCTTTTTAAGCTTGCCGGATACTTTTTCATTTACTATGTGGTTGTTTCCGCTTGCTTAATTTTAAAGCAATAAAGGCTTTTTTTCCTACTTTATTACACTATTGATGTTCCTTGTCTCTTTACACTCACGGCCTTTTGGTTAGAGAGTGACACCCCTAAATTGGAGTTCCACACTTCTCTTCTATTGAGCACCACGGAGATCTGAATACAACACAGAGATTCCGGTGATACTGGAGATCCATCTGTCCCTGCAGAGGGCTGAATCTGCTTGCACTTAAGACCTTGCTATTTAGGGGTCCACCGTTTCTGGTAAGGGCACTCACTTATAGAGTGGGATTGATCTTCAATTGGGGACTCTCTTACATCTCCTCCTCCCCCTTCTTTCTTCCTTGGTGAAGGTGGATGTTGTCTTCTCATTGTACTTGTTTCCTTCCATCAGTGTTTTTTCTTAATTTGTGTATGGACTCAATTTTTTTTTTTTTATCACCAATCAAGTTTTCCCTATTAATTTGATGTCACTTTTATAGAGTATATTACAAGCACAACTTTTTTTTTACAATCTTGGTTCACCATAGAGATATTTGATGGTTTTTGTTGCAGCTGTTTTTTAGTTTTTAGTTTTTGTTTTTTAGCGCGATATTAACCCTCTTACACTTTAAATGTTGGGAGACACCGGCTGGTTAAAAAAAAAAACAGCGGACATTCGGCCATTTGACCGGCTTCTGTTGGATGAGCATACTGGAAAACCATTATGACTCACGATCAACATTCTCATTCAATGGCAGAGAGCGCTGATTGGAGTGTTCTGGAGGGGGGGGGGGCTGGGGGGGGGCTGCCCGCCTGTCAGAGCACAACAGCTCAGCGTGGGAGATCGCTGAACTAACCTTGCATATACTGTATATAAAAATATTTATTTGCAGAAATACAACATAATGCAAAATAAGGGCATTATTAATAATAGTATAATTAAGCCACTAGGTATGTATACACATTTGATTGGTTAGTCAGCAATTGGAATGTTAAAATCAAATAACTAAAATAAAATGTTAAATATGTTTCTTATATTCTAGTATTGGATGCACAGTGCCTAATTTAGTTTCGAAGCAGCTCTAAAACCAGTTGTGTTAGATCAACAAGAAAAAGTTCTACTACTGATGTCAGCACATTGCTTTAAAGATGGTCTTATATTTAAAAAACAAACAAAAAAAAACAAACCTAAAAAAGCTATGCCTTGGCAATGAAATACTCGAAGGAGTTAGAGCTCTTGAAAAAGTCTGTATTTGATGAAACATGTCGAGTCGATGCATTAAATGTCATCACGTTCTCACACCCAGTTAGTGAGATTGCCGGCAGGGATTACAGATCCACGGACCATCTTGATCTGTTATGAGAATATCCAAGTGCTGGCTGCAGCACAGTCAAAGTGAGTCTTTGGGATTGATTTACTAAAGGCAAATAGATTGTTCACTTAGCATAGAAAGTTGCAGTTTGCAAGGGAAATTTCCCCAGAGCTTAGTAAATGGTGCGAAGCTCTGCTGATTTTTATCATCCAATACTGTACAAGCAAAATTGCTGTTTTTTTTACATTTCCTGAGCAAGTGCATGTAAACAATAAGGGCCAGATTCACAAAAGAGATACGACGGCGTATCTCCTGATACGCCGTCGTATCTCTGTTTCTAACTATGCGACTGATTCATAGAATCAGTTACGCATAGATAGGCAGAAGATCCGACAGGTGTAATGGACTTACACTGTCGGATCTTAGGATGCAGTACCGCGGCCGCCGCTGGGGGGAGTTTGCGTCGTAAACCAGCGTCGGGTATGCAAATTAGGAGTCCTGGCGATCCACAGAGATTTTTCCCGTCGTTACGGCGTTGCAAGTGTTAGATTTCCGTCGCAAAGATAGGGCACCTTTAACATGGTGTAAAAGTACTCCACCATGTTAAAGTATGCCTGTCTTTCCCGGTTCGCTTTTGAATTATTTTTAAATTTTTTTAAATTTTCCCGGCGTAACTCTTTTTTTCACGTCGCCATTCACAAAACGTCGGAGCGTCGTAATTTCACGCAAAGCACGCCGGGAAATTTGCGACGGGAGCATGCGCAGTACGTCCGGCGCGGGAGCGCGCCTAATTTAAATGGTACCAGCCCCATTTGAATTGGGCCGCCTTGCGCCGGACCTGTTTACGATACACCGCCGCAAATTTCCAGGTAAGTGCTTTGTGGATCGGGCACTAAATCGGAAAAATTGCGGCGGTGTAACGTAAACCGGTTACGTTATGCTGCGCCCGCTGTACGTGAATCTGGCCCTAAGAGCCTTAAGGAGTTTAGGAGCACTGAGATGCAAAAGAAGATGAAAAAAGTGAATACAGTAGTTTATGAAAAAAGGGAAATATTTATGATACACCGTGGGGTTGATTTACTAAAACTGGAGTGCAAAATCTGATGCAGCTGTGCAAGCTGAAAGCTCTGCATCAGCTTCCAGTTTTTTTCTGTCAAAGCTTAAGGCTACTTTCACACTGAAGTATCACGCCTTACAGTCGTTTTTGTGGTGCTATTCGGCTGCTAGCGGGGAGCTTTTAACCCCCACTAGTGGCCGAAAAAGGGTTAAAACCACCGGCAAAGCAGCGCTGCCCATTGATTTTAATGGGCAGGGGCGCTTTAGGAGCGGTGTATACACCACTCCTACAGTGCCTCAAAGATGCCGGTGGCAGGACTTTTTTGAGTGTCCATCCAGCGCACTGCTTCAGTGTGAAAGCCCTCAGGCTTTACACTGAAGTGAAAAAGGAGGCTCTTTCAGGGCAATTTGCAGGTGCTATTTTTAGCGTTATAGCGCCTGCAAAGCGCCTCAGTGTGAAAGTAGCCTTACTGAACAAGCTGATGCTAGAAGCTGATTGGCTGCCATTCACAGCTGCACCAGATTTTGCACTCCCCAGTTTTAGTAAATCAACCCCAGTGCTTTAGAAAACAAAATGTCAACCAGTTAGGGGTTAGGATAAGTTCACATATATAGGTTTTTTAGTGTATTTGCAGATCCACATAAGTGAACTGCCATCCATTTAACCTTACTTCCTCTGGGTCCCATTCACTTCTACGCAGTTTCCTGCAATACATTTTTGGAAAGATGCAAGGAATTTTTGGCTCCATACTGAAGTGTGATTGAAATGTACATGCATCTTTTATGTGTTATGTTTTTTTATGTGTTATGTGTTTTCCTGCATGACAACAGGCACCTCCTCCTTGCAACAGCAAGACTTCGCAAAAAAACATTAAAAAACACATGAACAATGTGCATTAAAAAAAGCAAAACATGCCACAAAATGCACAACAAAAAACACATAAATAGGAACCTAACCTTAGAGCTACTTTAAGTTCAAAGCACCTAGTTGTAAAAATAAGAACTTGAATTAAAAAATATTTTTTAATTTATATGCAATAAAGATTTTCATCTGTAGAATTAAAATATATGTTGCTATGAAAGCAATATAAAGTTTGAAGAATGACTAAAGTAGATGTGGTCAAAATGTGTAGCTTTATACTTTGACCACAAAATGCTTACTTGGCCTGAGAAACAAAAGTCTCATGCCTGACATTCACACTGTTCTGTTGGGTGATTACATTTTTTCCCATTTAGTGGTGGCATTTTGAAATTAAGTCTTGTTAATTATTAACACTGAAGTACAATAGTTATATTGTTCTTCTTTTAATTTTGGGGTACTCCAAAAAGGTTTGCAATGTCAGTCAGCATTGTGGCATTGTGGAGAACATTTCCGGAGAAGCTGTACCTTGGACAAAAATAAATGTAAAAAGTCTTTAATGTTGCTGTAATATTGCAGAAATACAAAAAAGCAAGAGAATTTACGCTTTGCTTAGGGAATGCACTTTGCAAGTAACACCCAATCACATGCAAGAAAATAAAAACTTGTTTTTTTTTTTAAGCTAAGGAAAACGCCACTTTTAGTAAATAAACCCCATTGCATATTTATTATACAAGTTTTATAATATTTAAATATTTGCTGTCTTGTTCCTCTAAATGTTTAGCTTGTTCTATAGGATAGTATTACACCATAGAGCTTATTGATGATTTATAAAAAAAAATAGATGACACAGCCTATATACCATTGTGATAAGTAGTTGTGTAGAGAGTATCTGTCCAGAGATTGCTGTCTTGAGACTTTTTGAATCTGGATGCTCATGACATTATACAAAGCAAGGGGATAACTTGATCGCTTGCAGTCTGGGCTGCCACATCAGGGTGCTAGTAATTTGATATGGAACTTTGGTTGCGGTCATTCTGCAGCCACTTGCCCTGATTGGGTGAGACAACGTCTTCCCGGGATGTTTCAAGTATAATGCCCCAGGAGTGCAAGAACTTCATGCCTCTGTCCTGGCTTCATGTTGTGTGTGCCATTATTGGTGATTTATGGTTATTGAGTACCTCTGTGACAGTTTTCAGTTGTTTTCTCAGTTGTAATGTATACTGTGATAGGTCTGCAAAAATGTGTACATCAGCATAGGGAGCTGGAAGAGGGCTGAGCATTCTCACTTTGGAGAGTAGTTGTTTTTCCCTGGAAATAAATTAATTTGCTTAAAGGAGTTGTAACGGAAAAAAACATTTTTGCCTAAAATTAATGTCTGCAAGGTAGACAGACAGAATAGTGTAATGATTCTGTTAAAAAACGAGTAAATACCTATTAAATTCCTTCATCTATATCACCTCCGGCATTCTAGTTTCTGTTATCTCATTCACTTCTTGGTTTGCATCTCTCGTTCATGTAAGAACTACATTTCCCAGTATGCATTGCGGCACACCCAGTAATTCACACTTCCTTGAAGTCTCTAACACGTAGAGAGCGTCCTGCCACACAGATGTAGTTCCCAGGAGGGGGTGAGCACGTTACTGACCACCGCAGTAAAGCCTCCCATCACGGTGGTCAGTAAAATCAGACAAGCAGGAAGTGTACAGAACAGAGAAGAAATAGAGCAACTTCTGAGCAAAAATGAACAATGAGGAAGTGAAATGAGGAATGTCTGCAGGTAAAGGATGCTTATTATGAAAAAAAAAATTCCTTTACAACCCCCTTTAAGGATATCTCTAGGAACTGAATCCGCCAAATGTTGGGGTTTAAGGATCTTATGTATGCAAATTATGGTTAACTCCACTGGTGACAGAGCAGGTAGCAAAGAAGAAATCAAATCATAAGCATAATCACATAGACCCTGAGGGTGTACAGATTCTGGCACTCCTCACAGTTTAACAATATTACGAGCGGTCCCCCTAGATCCACTAGCTTTGCCTTTATCCACAAGTCGTCTTCTTTGGTTTCTTTATATGCATCCACCAAGTCATTAACTGTGTTAGTGCACGGCTCCTCTTTGCCCTATATATATATATATATATATATATATATATATATATATATATATATATATATTGCACTTTCTCTCCCAGATGTTATATGTCAACAGAAAACAAATGGACGAGGGTAGAAAGATCAGATATAAGGGAAGACTTAAGTGAGAGAAGCATATCCTTTATGGTTGTATCCAAGACAGGTTGTCCTAATGTGGGGAATGGAGGATTGTAGAGCGTTACCCGTGTGCAAGTGGTGAAGTGTTGTACTCACTCCTGAGCTAGACTGGTGAGGGGTGTCCATCCTCATCGTTGCCATAGCAGAGCTCCCAGAAAAAGGGCTGGTGGCTTCCAAGCAGTGTCTTTTAAGTCAGCATCAGGCAGCTCAGTGTGGGAAGAAGGAGATTGAATTGCCTGCTTGTTGGAGCCACCTTTGCCGTTCTTTCCCTGGCGGTGCTGGCCTAAGAAAAAAGGCTGTAAGCTTCTGTGGCTGGCGATCATTCATTCTTTTGCGAGACATCTCTTCTGCAGAGTCTCCTGAGACTCAGAGGGATATAGGGAGATGGATGGGGAATCCCGCAGGATGGCTGGGTGTCTCCGGTCGGTCTGCTGAGTTTAAGGCTTAAGAGGCCATCTTTGAGCACTCACAAGCCATGCTCCCCCTCCCCAGTTTATCTATGGTTGAGGAACCAATTTTGAAACTGTAGGACTGGCTCCCCTCTTTATGTAACTCTCACACATGCTGCTCTCCTTACCTGCTATTGCCTGTGAAGCAGGGCCCTAGCCCTGCGGGAACGCGTGGGAACGGAGTTCCTGCACTTTTTGCACAGCAGGAACGCATGTTCCCTTTGCAGGACTAGAGCAGCCGAGACCAACCGAGCCGCCCGAGCCAATCCTTCACTAAGCGGCGATGCCCAGCTCGAGTCACTGTCAGGGGCAGGCGAACCTTAGTAATCCTTTATGTTACTGGCTGCTTCCTGTATATGGATTCATCGGGTAGTGTGCGGGTATTCCGTCACTTCCTCGATGCTGCAATGTCTCCTGGGAGCTTTTGTCATTGTTCCAAGGAGACATTACGGAGGTCTGCTGCGAGTTATCGCGGGATTTAGAAAGAACTTGCTTAAAAAAACATGCGGTTTAGTAATTATGCATATGAGAGTATCATTTTTTTTTTTTGGTGGGGGAGTGGATCTTGGGTGGGAGTTCCCACACTTTTTTCCCCAGGACTTGACCCCTGCTGTGAAGCCTGTTCCCTGCTATAGCAAACATTCTCTTGATTATGGATTGTGCTCAACTGATCAACTTTCATTGCTGAACTTTAAATTTCCATTCCAGAACCCATAGATAAGCACTTTTGTACTCTGCTTCTGTGATTAGTTGCATAGCTATGTGGTTCTTTGTGTCATAAAACCTCTGTGCTCATTGTACTTTCTTTTATTGTTTGTGTTGTTAAAAGCTAGTAAAAGAAGGTGTTGGCCTTCAATTTTCATGCTTTTATATGCTAGGAGTAGTCAACACTACTGATTCTTTAAAAGGGCTTTATTGATCCCACTGCCACAAATGTGCATTGGAGTTTAAATGTGTGGGCCACAATAAATGAATATTAAACTCTCAATCAAAAATACACAATGCACAGTGAAGTATTTCTTTAAGTATTTGCCCAAGTAGTTTGTCATCCTTTCTCCATGTGTTATGTTCCCCGAACTTCCTGTCGAGTACAGGAAACTGACAACAAGGTCTCCTGCAGTTGTCCTTCTAACTTGGAGAAAAGAAAGGGGGGAACCGAGAGCAGGGAAGTTGCTTGCCTGTGCCTGTGTGCTTGTGGAGACACACACAGCTTACTAGCACACATGCAAGAAGGGCTCCATAGGACCCTTGCAAGGGAAAGGATAACCGTATTTCAGAGCTTGCCCTCTGGATCAGTTGATTCTGCAGGAAACTAAAACTTTTAAACATCAAGAATTAGCATCCATTGTACGTGATTTATACAGCATTTTAAATAGTTTGAAAACATTATGATTTTAACACCACTTTAAAGCTGAAAGACTTTGGGCATGTGTGCTGGGCATCAAGCCCTAAATTCTGATCACATTTAGACCGGAGAACATCCCAAACATTGCAGCCAGGTATTGCCTAAAACTTAATTTCTCCCCAAGGGACAAGGTAGCCAAAATGGCACTTAGCTGAGAGCTTTGGAAAGCATGTAGTCCCTATTCAGTATTCTAAAGTTTTGAACATTTTGTGTTTGATAAAGACCTTGGTTTTACTCAGTCTAGCATAGTTACTAAATTGTTACCTTCTGTTCAACATTGGTTCTTCAGCAAAGTACAAAGTATAGACCGCAAAAGGTAAATAGGTAATTAATGTTTCTTTTATGTATACTGTTGGCAGTCACACACAGGCCATAATGGTGGGAATTTAAAAAAAGGGAAAAACAAGGGAGTGCCTGAAATATAATTAGAGATTCTGGACTCATACTATACACTAGCATGGGCACCTAATCTAATACAACAAAACAGAACAAAGAAAAATAAAAGAAAACAGACATTCCACTAGCTATTTCAAAAGACAGATATTTATTAACAAACTGAAAATATGAAATGGGAGACACATTCCTCTTTTCAGATAAAAAGCTTTGTCAATATCCAAAATTGCAACTATAAAAGACAAAAGAGCACTGCTCTCAAGATTCTCCAAGCAAAACAGCAGCGAAATGCTTTAAATACTTAAAGGGGTTGTAATGTTTTTTTTTTTTTCTAAATGATTTCCTTTAAAATAATACATTGTTGGTTCACTTACCTTTTCCTTCGATTTCCATTCTAAATGTTTTTTTTTCTTTGTCTGAATTCCTCACTTCCTGTAAGCTTGCCCCCATCACCTCCCTGGGGGTTAGTCAGCCGGAACAGCTTACTGAGGAGGAACAGGAAGTGGGAAATTCAGACAAAGAAAACAAAGAAAAAAAACATTTAGAAAGGAAATTGAAGGAAAAGGTTAGTGAACCAACAATGCACTAGCCTAAAGGAACCTATTTAGAAAATAAAAAACAAGACATATTGTAATAGAGGAAACGGGGAGAAATATGGAAAGGTATGGGCAAATTGGATAGAGAACGTAACGACGGCTTAAGGGTAGGGGGGTATGGAAGTGGGATGGAACTACACCAACTGAAGAAAGGGTTAAGAAAGAGGTTAAATGCATATAATGTATAAATATAATGTATGTAATTGTAATGAAATGATTTGTATGATTTTATAGAAATTTGGAGTAAGCTGATAAATGTGAAATGTGAAAGATATATTTGAATATGAGAAAAGAGAACATTTAATAAAGAGATTTATAAAAAAAAAACGAACCTTTACAATCCCTCTAAGAGAAGTGATATTAGTCTGAATATGTAAATATAAAGTGCACAGTTGACTGTTAGAGCTCAATAAATGCTCCACTGTGGGAAAATTGAGCTCTAACACAGTGGGGTTAATTTGCTAAAAATGGAGAGAGCAAAATCGAGTGCAGCTCTAAATAAAAAAACAATCCGCTTCCAGGTTTTTTTGTCAAAGCTTAATTGAGCAAGCTAAAGTTAGAAGCTGATTGGCTTCCATGCACAGCTGCACCAGGTTTTGCACTCTCCGGTTTTAGTAAATCAACCCCTGTATATACAGACATATGTTGACTTCCATCATATAGAGGATATACATCATTCACTTCTAGACTGATTCTACAGGCAAAAACAATCCATAAACATTGAGTGGATTTTTTGGAACCACAAATTTTTCTGCACACAAATTTTAATTGCATTGGCATGATATGCTTTTTTTTTTATGGGTTAGGGCACTTTCACACGTGCGGACGAACGGACCGTTTATTACAAGTCCGTTTACGGACTTGTAATGTATCCCTATGGGATTGCAGACGTTAGCGGATGATGCAGTATTTTGGGTAAAATGTTGCCTGAGTACACACTTGTCATTCAAACAGCGCTGAAAGCTGACAATCAGCCTGGGCATGTAGGGGAAAAATTGCCCAGTAGACAGGTGGATAAAGTAAGTTTTAAACACTAAGTTAAAGTATAAGCAACATTTTTTTTCATTTTGGAAAAAAAAGGGGAGTTATAACCCCTTTCGTGTTTTGTTGCCCTCTGTGTCCCATTAGGTAGTTTTCCCTTCGCTTCCTGTCATAGCCAAAATGGTTTTGCCTTAAATGATCCTTTACGTTTAAAATGTACAGGTATATTTAGGTTAATCATTACTTATAGGTAGATTCAGGTAGAGTTAGGCCGACTTATCACTAGATAAGTCGACCTAACTCAGAATCTACGCCGACTTATGTTTAAGCGTATGGTCAAACAGAGATACGCTTAAACATATCTAAGATAGGACGGCTTGCGCCTTCCTATCTTAGATTGCAATTTTTCGTATGGCTGCTAGGTGGCGCTTAGGTTATGTAAATGAGTTTGTACGCCGATTCACGAACGTACGCCCAGCCGCCGCAGTTGATTTACGCCGTTTCCGTAAGGCCTTAGGCGGCCTAAAGTTATTCCACCTATGAGGTGGAATAACAATGTTAAAGTATGGCCGCCGTTCCTGCCGCGAGGTTCGAATTTTTTACGTCGTTTGCGTAAGTCGTCCGCGAATCAGGAGTTACGTCGTTTACGTCCACGTCGAAATCAATAGGCCCGTACGGCGTACTTAGCCGCAATGTGCACTGGGAAATGTAGGCACCCGGCGCATGCGCAGTAGCCAAACAACGTTAAAAACGTGAGGTCAAGCCTCATTACCATTAAACACGCCCCCCTCCAACCCATTTGAATTATGCGCCCTTACGCCCGCCGCATTTACACTACGCCGCCCTAAGTAAGGAGGCAAGTACTTTGTGAATCATGTACTTGCCTCTCTTACTTAAGGCGGTGTAGTGTAAACACGCTAGGCTACGCCGCCGCAAATTAGCGCGCCCCTACCTGAATCTACCTGAATCTATTATATACATTTTTATTTTTGGAGGTTATTTTGTTATTTCCTGATTTAAAATCAAACACAATTACACCAAAAATACTTCAGCACCTATGTAACTATGGTTAAAAATAAAAAACATCACAAAATATTTTTTTTCTTGAATTCTTTCGGCTGTGCAGCAGCTTCTGCAAGTCATAGGGGAATCTAATGACCCCACTTCTTGGGTGTCAGCTTCTGCAAGTCGAAAGGGAATCTAATGATCCCACTTCCAGAAATTCGCCAATGCGCACACGGGCATGAACGGTCGGGAAGATTCATGTGCCAGTGCACACCCGTTTATGCCAACGTGCACGCAATGCGTGACAGATTCTGGTGCTCAGTGGCCTATTTAAAGCCAGCAGCATTGACCAGTAGTTGCTGGATGATCTTCAGCTCCCATGTGTGTTCCTGAGTTCTTGTTCCTGCTGTTATTGGATTTCCTGTTACCGACCCGGCTTGCCTTTGACTTTTCTTAACTCCATTCCTGACTTTAATCCTTGATTTGTTCCAGTGACTCCGCTTGTGCCTGCTGATCAGTGTATGACCTCTGGCTTGCTCTTCTGACTGCTGCTGCCTGATTACCAGTGTATGACCCCTGCTGACTCCCAACCCTGCTTGCTGCCTTACCCCTGGCTGATATTCCGTCCATGACTTCTGGCCTGGCTCCTGACTCTACTCCTGGCTCTCCCTTCTGCCAAGTCCCACCTGGTACTCCTAAAGGGACCCCTGCCCTGCAGGGCATCCTGCTCATTAGCCAACTTTCCCAGTTGATGCCTATTACAGAGAAACACATCGGGTGGAGACACATCTGTGACATCATGTGCACAAGCTGATGGATGAAGACCACGGCCGTGCCTGCATTTGTGTCTAAACCGCTCTGATTTTATCTTTTAAGTGTAAGTGCCTTTTTACTTATGCCTTTAATAAAACATATTGTTTTAACATACTGCTCCTCTTTCCATCTTTGCATGAGAGTGGCAGCAAGTCTGTGAATATATGCCCCTTAGTGTGTCCTCCAATTTCCACATTTGCATGACAGTGGAAGAGAGTCTGCGAATATATGGCCCTCGGTGTATCCACCGACTGCTTCGGATAACCTCGCTGTGGGGATTTGATCAAGATGATCCTTCCTCACCTGTTGGGTTTGAAAATTCACTTAGCATGATAGATCTCTATAACTTGAGATCCTAATCATCTAGTAAGAGGCGTGAGTCTATCCCGGGATGGCAACCCTATGAGCACATTTTGCGCTGTGTTTGTTGGATGTAGAACACTGTTAAATCACTGGGAGATTCACCTGTTAATTGGATTATCTGTTCAAGATTTATTTTTATGAACTGCCAAGTAGTATGTGAATTGATTGTTAGGATATTGTGATAATGCATTCAAAATGGTTTCTTTTGTGATCACTTAGAAAAATGCACTGGTATTTTTATTTTTAACCAGTCCATATCCGTGTGCTGGGCTGGCATCATTCTGCAGAAAGCATGCTTGTTGTTTTTTGTTTAACACATATAGGTTAAAAATGAAATGTGAATTGAATAGCAGGCACTTCTTCTGTAATGTAACAGTAGGAGTCAAATACTTTGGACCCCTCTAATAAGGAGATATGTAGATTTATGTAGATTTAGCTCACATTCCCACTTTAACACTCTTTTTTTTTTTATATACCATGTGAAAGGCGAGCAAAAGACTGTTAAATTTCTCTTTGTGTGCCCAAATTTTTCAACCAAGTAGATACCACAGGATAATAGGAAATGTACTGTAGTTTTATCACAGAGCTTTCCCCACTTTTGACTATACAAGCAATCCTTGAAATCTTGTATATGTGACCAGGTATGGCCATAGAGAATAGTGGCCATCTCCTAAAATTACCTTGATGGCTGGCCATTTTTTCCTATGCTCAGGCCCACTACATGCACACAATGGCCCAGATTCACGTAGGGCAGCGTAACTTTAAGCGCCGTCGTAACTCCTTTGTGAATCCGGGCCAATGTTTTTTAGTGGTGCTGGAAAAATGAGTGGGAAAACGGTGCTTTCCTTGGTCAGGTTGGGTAGTATAAACGGCATCTTTTATTATGTATACCTATTTCCATTTTATATATCTGCTGCAAAAAAGAAGGGCATCATCTCTGGTATGTGTCAAATACATACAGTGTCTATTAAACCAACAGAAGACCACGTTGGTGAATATTTATCTACCGAACATCGATCAGATAAATTATTTGGAATCATGTCTACAATTGGTCCACCAACACAGGGAGGGCATATTGGTGATTGGGGGAGACCTTAATCTAGCCCTGGATCCTATAAAGGACACTTCGAAAGGTGTCTCTCATCTGTCATATATTAAACTAAGGAAGGCTAAAAAACTCCTACAAGAATTACAACTTATCGATAGTTGGAGGATGACTCATATACAGGAGAGGGATTACACGTTCTACGCAGCTAGACACGGTTCATATACAAGAATCGACTATGTCTTTATACCAAAAAATCTAGTGACATCTTTAGTGGATGCTAATATTGGAACTTTTTCACTCTCAGATCATGCTCCAACAGATTGTACAATAAAATGGGGAGCCGATGATAAGAAGGAGTGGCAGTGGAAAATAAACGATACACTACTGAAAGACAGGATGTACGAAGAGAAAATAAAGGAAAAATTTGATTTTTTTTTTTAAACAAATGATACAGAGGAAACAACCCCTTTCTGTCTGTGGGAAACGCATAAATGCGTAATGAGAGGTAATCTTATTGCAATGGGAGCACATAGGAAAAAGATGCTAAACGAACAGATAGACATACTGTTTAAACGAGTGGGGGAGCTTGAAACTGTACATAAAAAATCCCAGGCCGAAGCAATAGAACAGGAACTGGATGCGACTCGAGAAAAATTGAACCTGCTGCTGATAGATAAGGCTAAAGCCAAACTAACAAGGGGGAGAAGAACATTTTACGAGTTTGGGAATAAACCAGGTAGAACATTAGCAAATGCTCTGAAAGGAGTGCATACAGGTAATCATATAACACAAATTAAGGCCTCTAATGACGAAATGGTTAATACTCTGCAAGAAATCGTAAATTGTTTTAAAGAATATTATGAGAAACTATACCAGTTAGAGGATAAAATGACCGCAGAGAAGGAACATGAGAAATTAGAAAAAGCCAGGGAATATATTAAAGACACTCTGATGCCAAAAATATCGGAAGAAAAAGCAAAGAAAATAGACGAACCAATTACGATAAAGGAATTTTCGGATGCCCTAAAAACACTAAAATTGGGCAAAGCACCAGGCCCTGACGGGTTTAGTCTAACATATTATAGGATGTTCTCGGAGAAACTAGCACATAGATTTATAACAGCTTTCAACTCCCTGCGGGAAGGAAAAAAAATACCAAATGAAACATTGCTGGCACATATAGTAGTTATTCCCAAAGAAGGGAAGGATCCCTCTCAATGTGCCAGCTATCGTCCTATATCATTGCTGAACGTGGACCTAAAGGTATTTACAAAAATTTTAGCCCAAAGGATAATAGAATGTATATCAGACCTGATACATCCTGACCAAGTGGGATTTATACCAGGTAGGGAGGGAAGAGAGAATACACAGCGAGTGGTAAACGCAATATATCTAGCTCAAAAAGAAAAAAAGCCAATGATATTAGTAGCCAGTGATGCAGAAAAAGCGTTCGACCGCGTTGAATGGCTGTTTCTAAAAGCAACGCTGCAACACATTGGATTAGGAGAAGGGATGATGAGCTGGTTTACGAATTTATATTCACATCCAAGTGCGAAAGTTAAAATAGAAGGTAAAACATCCGAACCATTCGATATTCGAAATGGGACAAGACAGGGATGCCCACTATCACCCATAATTTTTGTTTTGACAATGGAGCCTTTCCTAAGGAAAATACGTGCTAATGTAAATATTAGGGGAGTAGTAACAAAGGAAGAGGTACAGAAAGTGGCGGCATACGCGGACGATTTAATTTTTTTTATAACATCCCCAGTCATTTCTCTACCTCCCCTAATGGCAGAAATAGGAGAATATGGAAGTCTGTCCAACTTCAAAGTTAACTATGGGAAAACAGAGGCACTAGGAATAGAAGTAAAAGTGGAAATATTGGAGCAGATTAAAACTCATTTTGACTTTAGGTGGACAGACTCCCATGTAACCTATCTGGAAACAAAGATAACAGGAAACCTGAATAGACTATTCGAAGTTAATCATGTACCATTGGCCAGGCGAATAAAATCAGACCTAGATAGATGGGACAAAGGAATATTCACATGGTTCGGGCGGACAAACATATTAAAGATGAACGTGCTTCCAAAAATTTTATATCTAATACAGGCCTTGCCAATTAAGATTCCACAAAGTTTCTTAAGAGATCTAAGATCAAGATTCCTGAAATTCATCTGGGCAGGGAAACCAGCTAGGGTAAGTAGAACTATTTTGGCACTACCTAAGGGAGAAGGAGGGATTGGATTCCCAGATTTAATAAAATACCAGGAAGCAGCACACCTAACTAAAGTAGTGGAGTGGTGCGGACAGAATAAAAAACCCTCGATAAGAATGGAACAAGCGACAGTAGAGGTCCCACTAGAAGGAATGGCATGGATCCCAGACAGCGAAATAACAACAGAGATAAAGAAACATCCAATGATAGGAGTTACCAGACAGATTACTAAAAAGATTTTTGAAAGAACGATGATATCAAAATACCCTAGCCCAATGACACCAGTTTTAGGGACGATGGCTTTTCAAGTAGGATTGATAGACCCAAGGTTTAAGGCCTTGCGACAGAGGGGGATAAGTAGAATTATACATTTCTCAAAAGATAATCGACTGATGACAAGGAGAGAGATTGAAAGAGAAGGTATACCAGAACTAGACTTTCTAAGACAGCTTCAATTAGAAGCATTCCTTCGAATAAAGGCAGACACCTTCTCAGAAGTAAGACCCCCGTCTAAATTCGAACGGATTTGTCTGGATGGGAACATAGTAAGACACTCTCTGTCTTATTTTTATGCAACGTTAATTAAACTAGACAGACCACAAGAATTTACGTTCATACGAGCTTGGGAGAGAGATCTTGGACTAACATTTACCCAAGAACAAAAAGACAGGATATTTCGATTTACCCATAAGGCGTCAGTGGCTAGTAAGTATGAGGAAGGGGGATACAAAATACTAACAAGATGGTACAGAACGCCAGTAGTATTACACCGAATATATCCAGAGACTTCAGATATCTGCTGGAGATGTCTCGAAGCGGAAGGGACACTAGTACATATCTGGTGGGAATGCAGGAAAATAAAAGAATTTTGGAAAACGATAATAGAAACAATTAATATAATCACGGGAATTAACTTAACGGATAAACCATCGACAGTTCTATTACTAGACATCCCACTGTCATCGGAAAAATATAAAAACTCGCTGATAAGACATCTTATTATAGCAGCTAGAGCGTGTATCCCCGCCCTGTGGAAACAGGAGACTCCTCCATCGAAAGCACAATGGCTTGCAAAAGTAGCAGAGATACAATTAATGGAAAATCTAACATTGGCATTGAAAGACCAAGATGAGAGATACCAGGCGATATGGGCTCCTTATGTGAGATACAGGGAGGGGTAGGGGGACGGGAGGATGCGAATGGCCAGCAGAAAATTTTAATGTTCTTGTTTTTTTTTTTTGTTTTTTTTTTTTTTTCTAGGCGGGTGGTAAGGGGAGGGGGGATAACGGGTAACAAAAGATAGAAAGAAAGTGAGGAAAATGGAAAGTATTATGATTACAGGATAAAAGTGGGAGGAGGATTAGGAGGTATATATCCATCTCACTCCCAATTTTCTGATAATATTGAAATGTTATATGCTGTAATGCGTAATTCTTGAAATAAACAAAGAATTGAGAAAAAAAAAATACATACAGTGTCTTCCATTCTGAGCGCAATAAGTTTGTTCTTTAACCTCCCTGGCGGTATGATTCTTTCTGAAAAAAGGTGCTGAAAGCGGTACCATTATTTTGCATGGAAATTTGACGTTTTAGATTGCAGGCCTGCAATTCTTAGGAATAACTCACCTAAATCTGTCCAAACCAGAGTCTCTAATAGACTATGACAAAGTTTGAAACACAAAATCATAAATTATAATATAATAAATAATAACAAATAATAATTTAATAATAACAATAGTTTTTATTCAATAAATTTTAACAAATAATATATTCAGATACTCTGATTTTTTGGGGGGTCAAACAGGGGTGCAAAATGATAATTCAATAAATGTCTCGGGTGTGGAAATCCTTAAAGCACGGTATGGCGCAAAGTCCAACATCACAGTCGAGACAACAGTAGCGCGTTTCTTTGCGAATTTTCCTTCCGCTGGCGTCGCGCTTGGAGCAGCAAACCACACACATCCGTGTGGGTGCTGCTTTTTTTGGAGTGGGTGGTACATGTTCCAAAAAATGACGACCAGTTAGTCGCTCTGGATTTACAACCCCAGAAGCCCGTCGTCCAGAACGGTTTACCGCCGTTGGTGTTTGGTTTTTGAGGAAAATTTGTTCAGCCACCTTCCACATAAAGTCCGCATGGACCATAGACCTGACATTTTTTTTTTTGAGCAGGATGAAAGAGTTCCAAAGACATTGCTCCAAAAGATGTCGGAAAATCTTTTTATAATATTTTTTTTGCTGCTTTCTCATTGCAGGGTAAAAAGTCATGGCCTGGTCAGCCCTGTCCACACCTCCCATCGTGTGGTTGTAGTCCAACACCACCTGTGGCTTTAGAACGTCTTTTCCACCTTTGGTATGGACCATGGCGGTCGAGGTGTTGTGGACCGTGCTCAAAAGGGAAACGTCCTTTTTGTCCCGCCACTTCAGAGCCAACATTTTCCCCTTTTGCCATGCAGCTACTTGTCCTTTCCCGAGCTTTTTGTTTGGAAATCCTGACAGCATATCACGCCGGTTAGGCCTCACAGTCCCATAAGCGTCTGTCCTATTCAGAAGTAGGAACTCGTATAGTTCTGGGGACGTATAGAAATTGTCCGTAGTGATACAGTAGCCCTGGTTGAGCAAGGGCTCTATCAATGAAAGCACTGACGCGGTTGCCATCCCAAAATCACTGAATCTCGGGGAGAATTTGGTCCCTTTGCCAGTATAAAGTACTGAGTTCCAAATATATCCCGAGCTGGACTCACATAACATAAAGGATTTTATCCCAAAGCGAGCGCGCTTAGACGCAATGAATTGAATCCAGCTTAGGCGACCTTTGTAGGCCATGAGACTTTCGTCTATTGTAATGTCCCTCTCAGGTATGTAGGTCCGCTGGAAATTCTGCAGGACCATTTGGTAAATATCCCAAATTTTTTTAAGCTTTGGAGCTGGATGAGACCGTTCGTCAAATTCCTCATTATTTGCAAAGTGCAAATATTTCATTATAAGTGAAAACCGATATTCGGACATTACTGTTCCAAAAAAAGGTGTGGCCAATAATTTATTTGTGGTCCAGTACCACTTTTGGAGTGGTTTTCCCACCACTCCCTGCAAAATTAGGAGGCCAAGGAATTTCCATATATCCTCGCTGGTCACAGGCTCCCATTTTCTGCGTCTTGAAAATAACTGCTGGGTAGCAGATTGCTGTTCTTCATACCGATTGGTCTCCAAAACAATTTTGTCGATCACCTCATCGGTCAAAAATAGTCGGAGGTATTCTAAGGGATTGTCATCCTCTATGTCCACTTTTATTCCAGGTGATCCTGTGAACGGAAACCTAGGGGGCGCTACGTGCTCCGTAGCGCAATCAATTGCGCACCAGGTCCGCACGTCGCTGGGCACAGGTGCAGGATCGTCAACCACATCACTTTCTGCATCCGACGATGAACTTTCCCACACGTCGCTGTCGCTCAGCTCCTCCGCAATGGATTCGGCATCGCTGTCGCTGTTTGGCAGCAGGTCGCATAATAAGTTTGATGCAGAGGCGCGCTTTGCCATTATTGCTGTGCAATATACAGACACTGATACAGTAATTCTGCAGACAGGGCACTGGAAAGCACTGGGGGGGGCAATCAAAGGTCACTGTATTTTTTTTTAATTTTATCCAATGATATCAGTGTGTTTTTACTGTGTTTTACTTTGTTTTACTTTTTATACGTTTGAATTTCGCGCCGCCCCCCTCCTTCCGCCCCCTGCGTCGCGACGCTCGCAGGGAAGGGAATCAGGGGAACACACAGCATCGAGCGGACATCCGCCCGCCGTGCACTGCGAGGATTCAACGCTGGATCGCGGAGAAAAGGTAAGAAAACCTTTTTTCTGCATCGAGCGAGGCAAGCCCGAGTGTGACTCGGGGTTACCATTCGCAGCCTGAAAATCTCACCCCGAGTCACACTCGGGAAGACCGCCAGGCAGGTTAACTGAGAATTGCTGAACCAACAAGCAGTACATAACCTGTTTACAAAGTTTAGTTCATCCGCAGTTAGAGACACGTCTGAGTGGGTAAATTCAAAGCTACAACATTCAGTAGGGATAGGGAGAGGTAGCACTCCACCCTGAACCACTCAGGGCTCTACTGCTTTTAACTCTGCTATCAGGTAACATGCTTAGGAGGAGAGAGCAAAGTGATGACATCCTCAGTGTTCTGTTACTTGTTTAATGTCCAATCACAGGGAAGATGTTTTACTTTCCTGTCATTCATAAAATGAAGGTCACCAACCTGCATGTGCTGCCTGGCAGATTTGCTTGGTATGTACTGGCTTTGGCAGGTAAACCAGTCCATGTATATTTTTTTCAACTGTGTCTTTAGCTGGATATCAGCTTAAAAAGTGATGGTGGCACAACACAAATAACACACTATGACAAATGTTCTATATTTAAAAAGCTGTGTATTGGTTTTCTTGCAAATCGTTTACAATCTTTTATTCATTCGGAGTAAGCACTAAGTTAAGTCTTTAATAACATACTCTTCTAAAGTTAAATATAGATCATGCGTTTTTGTTTTATGTGTTTTAATAATTCTGGGTTCCAGTTACATTGTATTTTGGTTATTTTTATAACTTATCATTTGTAATCTAACTAAATATTTTTTTTTTAAACAATTTGGTAAGGTCTTGTGTAATCTGGTTTTATCAATTTTTTTTTTAAAGGGAACTGTGAAGGTGCCTGTTTCCTGGTACAGCTGAGGCCATCCATCATATCTAATGTTAGAAGGGGTACATCACTGTACATGATGCTGAGGAATTGTACTCATCCTCTAAACCAATTTTATTTCTTGAAGCTGGGCAATGGTATCCATGGCACACTTTGCTGTGACAGTTAACAACTAACCCAATCAATTTAATCTTAACTTTAGGTTTATACTTTGCACATGTGTAACGTACATATTATTTGTTTTACTATTCTACATGTTTTCCTAATAGGAAACATTTTATTCTAACAGTATTTTGGTGTACATTTACTGTTTTTACTTTCTGTGCCTATATATGCATTAAGAAATATAAATCCAGCAATATCAGATTATTTAATCTCTTGATCCTGCTTTTATTAATCAATTTTCCTTTCTTTTTAGTCGGTTTGAACATTATGTTAGGTTCCAACACAGTTTCCTGCGGAGGTTTGGCTGTTATGAATTCCACAAACTCCTTTCATCAGGTTTGGTTTCAGTGTTTTGAGCAGGCTTTCAGCATTTTAGCAGGCTTTCTTAAATTTAGTCCTAAGGGCAGCTAACTCAAAAGGTTTCCTTTGGTTATCTTGTAGTTAACCAATGTTGTTAGCTTGAGTAAAATGAATATAGAAACATTTTTGTAAGGTATAATTTTAACTCAATCATGTTAAGTTGCCTGAGGAAACAAATGAACTTGTAGAATAGCCAACATTATTAGCAAAAAAAAAAAGTGAGGGATATAAATAAAAGAAAATAGAAAAATATTGCATTTATACAAATGAATTGTGAAGTAACTTATTTTGATTGATGTTTTATTTATTTTTTTCCCTCTGCTTCTTATTAACGAATGCATTGCAAAGGGAAGTTGAACTTGGTAAGTCATGGCATTCTCTTAGAGACGCTTTCAACAGATTAGCAACCATGGACTACTAAAACATCTTTTTCTGATTGGTTGTTATAGATAAGAACAAATTATTGCTCTTTGTTTTATATTACCAAACAAACTAGCTTTCTCCATGTTAAATGATTCACCATTTACACACCCGCTGGGATCATTGGCTTTTATACTCATATTGATTTCATTACCGATGTAGTAAAATGAGAGATCATTCGGGCAAACTACATTTATTTCAAGTGATGTTTTTCTGCTAAACACTGACATAGGCAAGAATTAGTAAGAGTGTTGCTGGCCCTGGGTTTTCTTACAAATATTTAACATGTTTGGGTAACTTGTTTATCATATCATTTTTATTATTAAGGTCTAGGTTTAGTTATTTCTAAAGGATCTTACTTACCATCATTCTGATTTGTCCCTTGTGCTGCTGTTTCCTCATTTAGGTGAAAACTTCCTAATTCCAAAGTGGGGGCTAATAGAACTGAGAGAGCTGTGACAGGCACTTATCAAGAGTGCTTGACTATTCTTGCCCTATATGCCCAGCTCCTCAATTTACAGAAGCCATACTGCAACTTACATGAATAAAACACAATCTATGAATTGAGGAGGCAGGCCCTTCAATAGATCTTGTTTTGTTCATAGAAGCTGTAGCTGGCTGGAAAGGGCAGGATTTTTTTTTGGGCACTCTTGACGAGTGCCTATCATATCTCCTTCAGTTCAATTAACTCCCACTGCAATGGAGGGGATGCTGGGGGGGGGGGGGGGGGCATCAAAGGAGGAAGATGTCACCTAAACAAGAAGACATATCACAATAATGGTAAGTAACGTCCCCTGTGCCTAAGTTCAGACTTTGGTTTTAATTATTAACGTATGTGTTTTTTTATAGTGTTTAAATATCTTAGAATTTATATTTATATATTTTTAAAACACTAATATAAAACTATATGAGCTCTACTGCTTAGAAAGCATAGAAAACAAGCAATGAATATTCCATAAGAAAACATTTCCAGGGACATATTTTTAATATCTGGCACCATCTCAGGCACTGGTTTAAAATATGAATTAAAGAGAGATACATGACAAGCTATCTCTTAAATTTTCTGCTATTAGTATACAATTATAAATTGAAATGCAGTGATTATAAATACCCATAGGCATAGCAACCAAAGAGGGACATTTAATATTTTGGCATTAAATTCATCTGTGCCTCTTTCCTCATTCTCAGTTGCACCCCTTTTTTTTTGTCTGATGTATAGACAGCTGCACCAGATTATGTTTGCTTCAGTTTTAGTAAATCCTCCCCACCCCCATTGTTACACTGTATTGTCATTGACATCAAGTCATCTATAAATGCCAATTGACACAGGAGCAACGGCCTTTGACAGCTGCTCCTGCTATGAGATGCATTGCAGTTTTTGGTAATAGTAGCTGGGGGAGTGGCAGCAGGTAGAGAACATCAAAACAAAGGTTTAAGGTCCTGAAGTGGTTACAAAGTTGGAAAAAAAGCATCTTTGGTTGGATTGGGTAAAGATTTCATGTCTAATGGTGGCTTTATTCCCTGACAGCTAGCTACGTTTAAGGAAATGAGTGATCAAACAGATTAGAAAATCTGCCCTAATCACTATAGGCCCCTCATGATAAGCTTTTGCTCCTGCCCAATTACTGGAATTTTCATCTTAGAGTCACTGTACCATTGTAAATGCTTGTCTTGTGATGGAGATCCCTCTATAGAACACTATACTCAAGTCCATATTGGAATTCTGGGATACAAAGTCTGATATAGAGGAATGTTTTGTCCCCCCCCAAAAGCATTGGCTGCTGTTTGTCTACCTGATGTGACTTCATAGTCATAAATAAAACTATATGGACATTTGATGTGATCGACTGGCCCTCAATGGTGGCTGGAGCTGGTAATAGTGGCAGGGGCTGGTAATGTTGGTGGCAAGCAGTTTGGCAGGAGCAAGTAATGGTGGCATGCCAACAGTAGTGACAGGAGCTTAAAATGCTGGTGGCAGGAGGTAAGGAGGGGTGACAAGAGCTGCTAATGGTGGCAGACTAGCAGAGGCAGAAAGACCTGGTAATAGTGGTAGGCCAGAAAAAGTGGCAGGAATTGTTAAGGGTGGCAAGCAAGAAGATGTGGCAGGACCTGATAATGGTGACAGCAGCAGGTCAAGAGAGCTGGAAGGAGCTTGTAATGGTGTCAGCGGTAGTATTGGGAGACCAGGAGAGGTGGCAGAGATGAGTAATGATGGCAGGCCAGCAGAAGTGACAATAGCTATTGGAAGGTCAATATAAATGGCATTATCTGGTAGTGGTGACCAGAGATTTAAATGTTGCAAGCCAGAAAAGGTGACAGGGGAATTGGTATTGGTGGCAGCCCACCAGGGTTTTTCAAAAGCTGGAGATGGTGGCAGTGACAGGCCAGAAGAGGTGAAAGGAACTTGTTATGGTGGTGGTAGCAGTTCATGAGAGGAAGCAAGATCTGGTAATAGATATAGGCTAACAGAGGTTGAAGGAGTAGGTAAAGGTTGAAGGCTGGCAGAGGTGGCAGGAGGTGGTAATGGTGGCACACTAATAGAGGTTGCAGGAGCTGATAATGATGACAGGAACTGGTAATGGTGTCAGTCCCAGCAGAGATTGTAGATGCTGGTAATGGTGGCAGGAGCTGTTAATGGTGCAAACCAGCAAAGATGCCAGGGGTTTGTAATGGTGGCAGGAGATGGTAATTGTGGCAGTTCAGTAGATGTAGCAGAATCTATCAATGGCAGGCTATCCGAGGTGGAAGGTACTGGTAATGGTAGTAGTCCAGCATAGCTGTCAGGAGCTGGTAATGGTGGCAGAAGTTTGTAATTGTGGCAGGCCAGCAGAGATGGCAGGAACTGGTAACGGTAATACAAGCTGGTAATGATGTAAGGTACCTTTGTGGTGCTTTTTCTATACAAATTATTTTTCTCTACAAATACAAATTTGGATTGTAGCTGGATATCTGTTATTTTCCCTTTGTATTGGGGATCCAAAAGGGTGACCACCCTGTTTTGACCAAAAGAGTCCTTGCACAGTCAGCATTATTAGCCAATTCACCACAAACTGCCTGCAGCAGAGCAATCCGAGTCCTTATTGTCACTGAGGACAACAGTGTCCTCAAAAATCTCACCCTACCCATGTACAATTTTCACAGTTTGGGGCTGCCCCAATTTTTCCTCATTCTCTCCACCAGCACCCAACCTTCCTCCTCCTCATACTCCTCCTCTGACTTTTGCTGCCTCTGTCTCACATTAAGGCAGTAGACAATGGATCCTGCTGACACCAAGACCGAAGTAAGTCCTTCTTTTCATATTTCTGAGTGCCTGATCTATTTTACCATGCACTGTGCTCCAGCAGTAACACTAGCAGGATCATATGGCTAATCTCCGCCTCATTAGGATCACGATTGTGATTGCCTCTTTGAATGGTAACTAAATATTGCACATACCTTGAATCAGGAGCCAGTGCCATGGTGAAAACAATCCCAGCTCCCTAATGTCACCATGAAGAAAATTGAATGTCCCTGTTCATGCTTGCTTGACCATATATCTGTGGTCATATGGACCCTGTCACTGACTGCATAGTCCAGCAACATCAAGACTTTATCTTCCATATGGTAGTGGAGGACAGGGAAAGCATTATAGGCAAAAAATGGTGGCTGGGAATCTGCCACTGTGCTGCATAACAGGCCATCAACTCACTGACTCCACCAGCTGAAATGGGAGCAGCTGCAAAGCTAGCAGTTTTGCCAAATGTGCATTGAGACATATGACATGGGGGTGATTAGGGGGCATTTTTATACATATCTGCCTGTGTGTGCAGTGTGGTGCAGAGTAAGCTTTTTAAACCTTTTGTCAGACTTCCCTTCCTATTGCTTAAAACCACAGATGTTGCAGTGGACGCAGGTAGAGAATGTTGCAGGGTTGGAAGAGAAGTGGACATTGAGGATCAAGAGAAAGAGGAGTGTTGGCCCTTTGCTGCTAACCAAAATCATTGAGGTGCTACTCCCACCAAGCTTTATGGTGAAATTTCATGTGTCTCCTTATGCATGACCCAAATGACTGGTAGTTTTATCACAGCGGATATGCTTCAGGTAGAATCTGCAAACCATAATGGTGCTGTCGGCAGTGGAGGCATTAAAAATGCCCAGACATCCAAGCACTGTAAAGCGGGCATTGGGGTATCAATGGCCTGTACTTGTGGGGCAGTACTCTACAAGCTGCCCCTGGATGAAATCCTACTTTACAGCTGTTCTATCTTTACTTCACTTTTCTTTTTTACAATCTCTGGCACTAGGTAGTGTTTTAAAAAAAGAAATCTCTCCAGCTACGAATACTTTTTAAAAATGACATACCGACTAGTCTTTGGAGTCTAGCACTGTCTTCCCACAGCCAGTTCTTCTTTCTGCTGTGGGTCCGTAGTATTGTCATCTTGGATATGGGAGCTGGTTGTGACTTCTTGAGGAGTAGCAGCCAGATCCCCACTGCCCATGCATGAGATTGTGCAGCACAGGGAGAGTGTTCCTGCCGTCTCCTGAAATGTGTATCATATCCCAGGAGGTGGTGGATGGGGAGGAAGCAGGGTAAGTGACAGTTCAATACAGTCTTACAATACAGCAATAATGAATATATATATAAAACATTTTTTTTTAATTAAATACTGCTGGGAGAGGTGATTTTTTTTGTTTTTGTGGTCCTTTCTCGCCCCCCCCCCCCCCCCCCCGGAAAATGTATTATTGTTATATTGGATTGTGAAGTCTGCTAATATTTATTATTGTCATGATTCATTCTCTACAGTGAACCATCATCTATACGCAATTTATGGCATAAATCCTGAGGAAGGGTATTAATCACAAAACGAGTTGCTCAAAGGCTCTATATCCGAATTATTGTGTTCTGTGGAATGATATTACCGATGATAAGTTGATTGATGGTTGCACTATATACATACAATTGTATATCTTTTAATCTTTGTAACAAAATCTGGTATTACATTTTTAAATTCTTATTGTCTCTTATTGTATAGGGTACATTTAAAGTCCCAATTTTTATACCTCCTCTTGCCTCCTTTTTGGTTTGGTGACTGGAGTAGTTATTGGATATTGTTTGGAGCTGGGATGGTACCTATGGAGAATGATGTGCACAAGATATGAACCCGCCCAATATCTTTGTATAATTGTCAATGTTTTTATATTTGTCCAAACATGTATTTAAAAAAAAAAAACATAAATAGCACAGCCAGTATATGACAATCATTATTATGGATCATATATTGTTTAGAAAAAAATACTTTCTTTTAATGTGATATCTTTCCTATTTCACTGTTAGGTTTATGTCTTCCCTATTACACTGTTAGTAGAGAACTAAAACTAGATCTATATAATGGGAAAACAAAATGAATATATGACTGTTTAAAGCTAACCTGGCACAAGAAAGAATTTATTTTTTGAATATGCACAAAAATTATGTTGTACAGTGCCGCATAAACTTTAGACACTATATAAATCCTGTATTATAATAATTATAGTAATAAGCATATTCAATAATTATAATGGTGTAATTATGCAAATACATCTTGCAAACTGCACAAATTACTTTAGTAATATTTTGAAAAAAATGGTCACTTACAATTAGTAGACATGTGCATTCGTTTTCGTCCGAATGCATTTTCGTCCGCAATTCAGGTATTTTCGTTATCATTTTAACAAACGATAACGAAAGCACACAAAACGAAAACCTAGAGATCCGTAATAAAAAATGCTTTTTTTTCGTTTTCGTTGCGAATATAACAATTCGATATAGATAGGAGATTCGACATGACGCTGACTGAATAGCAATCTGTCTATCAAACCTGATATTCTACTACACACACATACGGTACTTTTCGACATTATAGAGAAAAGAAAAGATTCGACATTATAGAGAAAAGATTCGATAAAGCATTGAAAATCGCCGAATCTGTCATTGAAGGCTTATGGTGTATATCGAAAGTGCTAAGCAGATTCGACGAAGAAGATATACTGCACTCGTACATTTTTAATGCTCCGCCCATAGGCTATAGAAAAATTCTAATGCTGGTTGACTAGTAATAATAAATAATAATAATATAATTATTTATTATTATTACTAGTCATACAACGTTAGAATTCTTGTAGGCAGAATATTCGACCAGAAATGTACGATTCAACGTAAAATTTTGATGTTCCATCGAATATTCTTTGACCATTCGACACTGAAACCAAGTATATCTGGATTTTCAGACGAAAGCTATTCCCAACGAAAAACAAAATAAATCAAAACGATTTTCGGGAGTAACTTAATAAATGTATTTTTCTGACGAAAATGAAATTACGAAACAAAATATTTCAGTTTGCACATGTCTAACAATTAGCAAATGCTGAAAACATTTGTAACAGAAATTTCTGTTACTGAATTTGATCTATTCTACCTGAAAAAATCCCAAATTAATGAAAAGCTGTTGGAAATTTAAAGCAGTAATGTACATTGGTCAAAGTATGAGGCAACAGGGCAATATTACAGATATTAAAGACGTAGTGCAACATTAAATAAACTAGGTAAAGTGTTTTTTATTTTATTATAGAGAAAACAGATAAGCAGATAAAAGAGTGTATGTAAAAGTAATGTTCGATTTTCTAGTGTTATATAAACTTACTTAGTAAACGGAAAAGAGGAAATATCAAAAGGGTGGCCTGAATTCAAGCAAGTAACCTCAATCTTTAAGACGTCAATGAACAAGAAAATATCATGTTATGCAGTATTTTTATTAGTCACCATACTTTGGAAAATATTCTAAATTGCCAAGATTTCTATGGCCGGTCTTACACATATTCCACTTTGCACTTTCTTTTTTTTCTCCAAAAAATGGGTAATGAAGATCTTTTTAATAATAACAAACTAATCATTGTCTTCTGTGGAAACAATTAATATGTAATTGTCTGTCTAGGAGCAGTAATCTTTTAAATGGCATTTAGCCCAACACAACAGTGATTTCACGGGTTGTTTATATGATTTTTATGGGAACATTTCGAGGTTGAACACAAAAAACTTTAGCCAGAAACGTATTCTAAATCTGTCCAAACAACTGGTCGGCTACATCCTGTGACCTCTTTGGACTTCCCTTTTATTTTGACTTAACATGATGCCCTTATATCAACATTTTAGTTAGCACAGTAATTATAATACTTGGACATATATTAAAGGTTTTTCCAAATTGAATGGTTCACAATATTTGGTTGCTCTCCCAGCCTTGTGAAATACAGAAAAACCAGTGCACGTTGCATTGAGTGTTATTGTAATTGGTAATTTGATACAGGGATAAAGAATATGTAAAGACAAGAAATGGCTGACTGACTGCTAAACCTAAAGGAAATATGTATTTTCTTTGAAAGAGTTGTTAAAAATAATGGTATCAACTTAATTACTATCACCACCTGTAGAAACAAAAACGGTGCACCAACATGGAAATTTGACAGTTTTCATCTATACGGTTACTGGACAGGAAGTCAACAAATTGAATGTTTGAATATATTGCTCGCAACCACTTTAAACAACCTTAATTTTAAAAAGCCTATGTTCTGATTAGAGACTGGCGAATTTGCCCAGGTTTGATTCCTGGTGGGTTTGTCAAATCTCATTTTAAATTCTTGAAACTTAGCAGCACATTTTTAATGAAGTCAGTGAAGGGAGAGAATCCTGATACTAAATTCTGGCTAATGTCAAGGATAAAATGCAAGCCATAGTCAAAAAAAAGTACAGCTTGGGGAGCTGGGCATTGACATGAAGAACAATTAAAAACAAAATAAGATAAATAAAAAAAAAAAAAATCAACTTTAGCTTGGTTTAAATATAGCAGCCACACCCCAACAGTCCTTTTTATGTGTGTCAGCAACAAATGTAGTCACTGTTTATCTGTTATGCATGCTTGCCCAATGCAGTTTGTTTTACTTTACTAATTTTTTTTCATGCTTTCATGTTTTTTTTCTGTTAAGTTTTAAAAAAATGGGTTTGGGTATATAAACCCTTTGTTTGCAGCACATTATGGTAAACTTGCACAGTATAGTGTGCATGGAAGCAGGACATATTTATCCCCTCTTTTGCCAAAGCTGGAGTTGAGGTAGTCTCCTTTATTAAAAATGTAAACACAGGCCAAGTGGCTGCTTACTTTAACAAGTGCCGAGACCTTGGCACTGAGGGATCGAGCGTATTGCAGCTTGATCTGATGTGGAGCGTCTGCCGCACTGTGTCTCACGTAAGTGGGTAGGTGTAGCGTGCGCTCCACCGCCTTGCAGCACCAAACCCGGAAGTGGCTGAGCTGGATAATTGTGACCAGGAGCACCTCGACGTACGTTTCATCTATTGATGTCATCAGGCAAGGAGACACAGTGTGGCAGACGCTCCACATCACATCAAGCTGCAATAGGCTCGATCCCTCAGTGCCAAGACCTCGGCACTTGTTAAAGTAAGCGGCCACTTGGCCTGTGTTTTTACTTTTTTTTACAATAAATTGCGTAACTTCACTATGGCCCGTTTCTTTTCATTGTATGTATGGTAAATCTTCTGTTGGAGTCCGTCTCTGGCCAGTCCCATCCAGGTATCAGTACAGACCTCAGGCCTTAAACTGTACCAAAGCCCCACCTGACCTTTTCTTAAAACAAAGGGTCATGGTGGTCTGGTAAGTAGACACTTATCTCTACTTCCCACCCGGTGTCACCAGTTTTATTGTCTCAGGCCTCGTACACACGGCCGTTTTCCTCGACAAAATCCATCAAGAAACTTGGTGGCAGTTCTCTTTTTTCTCGTCGGGAGTCTCAATTTCCTCGTCGTGTTTCTCGTTGGGCTGGTTTACGACGAGAAACATGTTTGTGTGTATGCTTAGAAACCCGCGCATGCTCAGAATAAAGTGTGAGACGGGAGCGCACCTTAGGTAAAAGTAGCGTTTGTAATGTAGATAGCACATTCGTCACGCTGTAACAGACTGAAAAGCGCGAATCGTCTCTTACCAAACTTTTACTAACACACAGTAACATGAGATTAGCAAAAGCAGCCCCAAGGGTTGTGCCAGTGGAATCGAACTTCCCCTTTATAGTGCCGTCGTATGCGTTGTACGTCACCGCGTTTGAGAACAAGATTTTGTCTTGACAGTGTGTATGCAAAGAAAGCTTGACAAGATTCTCGACAAGCCTGACAAGGAACTCGTCGAGGAAAACTATGTTTCTTTTACGACGAGTTTCTTGGTCGTGTGTACGAGGCCTTAGAGGTGATGGTGTCAACTTTCAAGAAACCTATCTAATGCATGGACTTTTAATATATTTCCACTGAGCTACTATTGTGGCAAATTCTGGATTTATTTTGCATTTTTACGTATAGTATACATAATGAGATTTTTGGATGAATGTTCGTTCATTTTTTTTTTTTTGCATGCAAGTCTCCAGATTGAAAATGAAACTAAAGTATAAAAATTCTCGTACAACAGAATAAAAATCCAGAAGCGATTTAATGTATTGCATTGTATTTGTATTGTATGTTTAGATGAAAACTGTACTGATTAAACAAATGGTGTTATCCGGTATCATGCAAGGAAAATTTTTGTGTTTGTCCCTTTGGAAAATCCCCAGGGCTTGTCCACAAAGTTCTGTTGTGTGGGCCTTTTTTGTTGACAGCACTGTTGTGACCTGCAGCCTCTGCCTGTAGCATCTCAGCAATGGTATAAATGCCAGTCATTTTGGTTCCACATTTGTGAGGAAACACATGGGGCCAAATTCTCAAAAAGCTGTGCAAATTTAGTATTACCTAACTTATGTCATTTAAGTTACGGCGCCCTAAGTTGGTGTCGTAAGTGCCGTATCCTCAGCGCATTTGCGCACAAAATTGCGCCATCCTTAACCTAAGTTCCAAGGCGTAAGGCATGGTTATGGCAAGTGGGAATGAAGTGGGCGTGCTTCATTGTAATGAGCCGTGACCCCATGCAAATGAAGGGCCGGCCGTACTGCGCATGCGCGCACGAATCTGGACCTCACTGGGCATGTGCAGAACTTTGCTCATCGCAATCAGTGAGATAGGTAAAAGGCCAAGCGTACTTAGTTTGAGGATCGCCCTGTGTCTAAATAGCCCCAGTCAAACACACTTCCCTTGCAAAAGTATTTCCCTGTGTTCCCTTCCTAAAGCAAGTTGCTTCTGCTTTGAACGTTTGTCAGTGTTTGTTGGTAAGATTTGTTTGTGAGAAAAGTTGTTGAGGAGTTGGAGAGTATAGTTGGTGTTTGTTTTTGATAATTTGTTATTTGTTTTGATTGTTTGCCTGTTTGTTTTTGATAAGTGTTTCTTTTTTGGTGTGTGATTGTTTTTTGTTTCCCTTTTTTGCCTGTTTGTTTTTGATAAGTGTTTCTTTTTTAGTGTGTGATTGTTTTTTGTTTCCCTTTTTTGCCTGTTTGTTTTTGATAAGTGTTTCTTTTTTGGTGTGTGATTGTTTTTTGTTTCCCTTTTTTGCCTGTTTGTTTTTGAATTTATAGTAGCTGTCTGCTTTTTTTTTTGCTTGTTTTTCTTTTCTTTGTTGTGTGTGTATTGTTGATTGTTTTTTGGGTGAGTTTCCTGTTGCTGGGTGTTGTCTGTCATGGCCACCAAGCGCAGGAAGCTAAATTTTACAGTGGCAGAGAAGCATATTCTTGCTCAGGGCGTCATAAAATATGGGCGTTTTCTCCATGGCCCTGAGAGCCTCAACACCACCCCGGCCAGGAGGAAGGAGATCCTTAAAAAGATCACCGATCGGATCAATGCGGCGGGGGGGGGGGGAGACCAGGACCATCGCTGGAGTTAAAAAAAAAATCAATGATTTGAAGAGCGTGTCCCGGAACAAGCTGGCAACGCTGCATGCCCATACCAGGGGCACTGGAGGAGGGGGACCCTGCCCAGTCAGGATGAGTGAGGAGGAATGGGCAGTGGCCCAGTGTTTCCACCCACAGCAGGTGGTGGGCCTGCCTGGCTTTGACTCTGATCCTCTTATGAGGACAGGTAATTTTTTAAATTTTCTATCTGGTGATTAGCATGTGTGGGTGGGGGAAGGGAAGATGTGCCAAGTGTGTGGATCCACCAACCTGTGATTGTTTTGTGTCCTCCCCAGATGGCCAGGAGGTTGCAGCCCCATCAGCCCAGGAGGTTGCTGGGTCATCAGCCCAGGAGGTGGCAGCCCCATCAGCCCAGGAGGTTGCTGGGTCATCAGCCCAGGAGGTGGCAGCCCCATCAGCCCAGGAGGTTACTGGGTCATCAGCCCAGGAGGTGGCAGCCCCATCAGGGCAGGAGGTGGCAGCCCCATCAGGGCAGGAGGTTGCTGGCCCATCAGTGCAGGCTGCTGCACCACCCCCAAGACAGGCTGATGCAGAGTCCCAAGAAGGGCAGGATTCGCCATGGGAGGGGAGTGCCCACAACTCCCCTAATTTGGATGTTGAGTGGGAGGAGGATGAGGGGGAGGAAGATGAGAATATTGATATTGGCCAGCAAATCCTGATGGGCCAAGATATGACCTTTGAGTCATCCCCTGAGGGAACCCCAGAGGCGGCCAGCAGTCAGGCCACCATCATGGGTGGCCCCTCCCAACCCTCCTCCAACATGCAGCAGCACCCATGGGTCACTCCAACCCCTCCTCCAAGGCCACAAGCCTCAGGGGCAAGTAAGAGGCTGACCCCGGAAACCAGGGGGGGGTTTGTGCATCTGCCGGTCAGTCTGTTGAGGGACAATGCCCAGCAGACCCGCAGTCTGGCTGAAATTAAAAAATCTATGAGCAAGGTGGAGCACAGCCTGGGTTTAATGAGGGAGTCACTGGGTGACGTGGCCACCAACTCAGTGGGGGTCATCACGTGTTTGTGGGACCTGAAAAACGCCACAACAGGCGTGGCCCAGGAGGTGACTGCCCTCACCCAGGCTGTGCAGGCCAATACCCGGGCTGTGCAGGCTAATACGGCTGACATGATTGCCTGTCTGACAAGGATAGCCGTGGCCTTAGAGGGCAGGCCAGCAGGAGGACAGACACCAGGGGAGGCTCCTTCTTCCCCTGCACAGACCCCCCCCATGAAGATACTCCCTCCCCTGCACAGACCCCCCGTGAAGATACTCCCTCCCCTGCACAGACCCCCCCATGAAAATACTCCCTCCCCTGCACAGACCCCCCCGTGAAGATCCCCCAGTCGGCCGTGGCCGTGCCCATGCCCGTGGCCGTGCCCGTGGTCAGCCCAGAAGGACCACTCGGCAACATCATTAAGTTGCAGGGGTACTTTTTTTTTTTTTTTATACTGTACTTATGATTTGGTTTATGTGTGTGAATGATGTGTGAATGTGGGGGGGGGGGTGGCATTCCTGATAACATAGGGGTGTCACCCTCAGTTTTGGTGGAGTAGGGATCCCCAGGACCAGGGAGAAGTCATCCCAGGTTCCTGAATGGTGTATGAATGCACAGTGACATAATTGGAGCCGTGGCGGGGCGTTACTGCTCCCAAGTACCAAAGGGGGGGGTACTTGGATCTAATCCAATTCGATGTGCATGTGATGTGTCTGTGCTAGGGACCACAGTGGCGTGCATTCATGCATTCTCATTGTGAGATAATTAATGTGCATTTTGTATCAAAAAAGACATTCTCATTGTCATATAAGTAATGTGCATTTTATGTGCAAAGTAAATGTTTAAAGGTCACATAATCTCTGTGATTTTTTCTTGGCAAAGCAAAAAAATAAAGATAATTAAGGTCCATTTACTGGGCAAAGATGCCTTCAGCCAGTTGTCTCCTTATTGCCTGGCCCTCAGCAGACCGAGTAGAGGTGGTTGGGGGGGGGGGGGGATTGCCTGGGTGGGGGGTTAGGTCAGGACATATCTCAACATGCAGGCCCCTTCTCAGAGCAAAATTATGGAGGATGCAACATGCCCCAATTATTTGACAGACAAAGTCTGGGGAATACAAGAGTCTGGGGAATGTCAAGGCATCTGAATCTGGACTTGAGAAGGCCAAATGTCCGCTCTACTATTGACCGGGTCTGGATGTGCACCTCGTTGAATTTGCGTTCTCCGGGTGTTTGGGGGTTCCTAAAGGGGGTCATCAGGTGGGGTCCCAACGCATATCCAGAGTCACCTGTAAGGGAAAAGACAGGAGGATATTAGTCATGCATGTGCCCCTTGTGATGTCTGCATCATGGGGGGGGCATACCTGACACCAATGTCACTCACCAATCAGCCAGCTGTCTCCATACACATTCTGCTCCAAGTCTTGGTAGATCTTGGTCTGCCGTAGAATGAAGCTGTCGTGGCACGACCCTGGAAACTTGGCACAAACGTGCCAGATGAGGCCATGGGCATCTACAATCATCTGGACGTTGATGGAATGCCACCCTTTTCTGTTTCTGAACAGGTGTTCAGTTTCATGGGGGGGCTGTAGTGCCACATGGGTGCAGTCTATCGCCCCGATGGTCCTTGGGAAGCCAGCAATGCTGTAAAAGTCAGTCATGGCTTGCAGACGCTGCTCCTCCTGGGTGGGCTTCACAAATTGATTGGTCATGCGCCGCAGTATGGCAGGGACCACCTGATGGACACATCGGCTCATTGTCGACTGCACCATCCCAGCCAGACCTCCAGATGCACGCTGGAATGAGCCACTGGATAAAAAATGGAGGGTTGCCATCACTTTATGTAGAGGTGTCAGGGCATGGGAGCGTCTGGTTGGGGTGATAAGATCCTCCTGAAGTAGTTGGGTGATCTCCAGGATGGCTTCCCTATCAAACCTGTAGTTGCCATACACCTCATAATCTGGCATTTGAAAAAGATCACGCCGTGGCCGATAAACTCTCGCCTGTGCCCTCATCCTCCTCCTCTGTGCCCTCCTCCTCCTTTGTGCCTGTAAGGTGGCAAGTGCCGTCAGAATCATTGATGCCCCAGGCATTTTTAAAGACAGATCCTTCACAACTATAGCTCTAGTCACTACCTACAGCAAACCCTTCCACGGCATGTGTAAAATTAGGGCTGCTTTTATAATGTGGAAATTTAGTCAGGGAAACTAACAGGTGCGCACAGGGCGGAAAATACGCCGCACACACTTAATTTTGAGAATCGCCCTAACTCCCTCATTTGCATCTTTGCCTATCAAAAACAGCGGCGAGACTATCGTAATTTGCGCCCGGGGATGCGCAGGTGTAACTATTTTAGGTAGGACTGAAAATACGGAAATCTGGGCTTAACTCGTTTTGAAGATCGGGCGCAAAGATACGCGCCGTGTAAATTTAGAAAACTTTAGTTAAGTCCGCGTATCTCTTTTGAGAATTTGGCCCATGATTCTTTACCACAGAGCTTGGTAGGAGCAGCATCTCAATGAAACAAGTCTATAGCAAAAAAAAACTGCACACTTTCCCCTTGCCCCTCACTTTTCATATATTGCCCCCAACGCGCACCTACTGCAAAATCTGTGCCCTCTAATGACAGTGGTTTCACTGTCTATTTTGTGGAAAAGAGAGATTTGTGGGGCCACAATGAGCAGCTTCTTCAGAAGCATCTTTCCCAAGGCAGGTTTCTTTTCACAGCTGCTGGAGCAAAAGGGACACCTGCCCCCAAATCTCCCTTCTGCCCAGTGTCTTAATGCCAGCTTGATAAAACTTGTGTCTTTGCAGCTGCTCTCATTTCAGCTCATGGAATCATCCCCCTCCCCTGTGTTTTTGGACTGTAATTCACCACAGTGGAAAGTACGCAGCCACAATTATTTTGCCCAATTCATCCGGTTCTCCCCTTTCAGAGTTTGTGTTACATGAAGTATACCTATGCAAAAGCTTTTTTCAATGGATGATAGGGGGGCAGATGCTCACTTGTCCTTTTTCATTGCAGCTCACAGAAGACCTAAAGGTCCTAACTCCCTCAGTGCTCTGATCCCATGTGCCATAATTCCATGTAAGGTGCTCTGATCCACTGTGCATGATGCAATATGCTCTGATTCCATGTGCAATGATTCCATGTAAGGTAATCTGATCCCATGTGCCATGATTCCATGTAAGGTACTCTGATCCCGTGTGCTCTGATCCCATGTAAGGTGCTCTGATCCCATGTAAGGTGCTTTGATCCCATGTGCCCTGATCCCATGTTAGTGTCTCTGATTCCATGTAAGGTGCTCTGATCCCATGTGCCATGATCCCATGTAACATGATCTGATCCCATGTATCCTGATCCCATGTAAAGTTCTCTGATCCCATGTGCCCTTAATCCCATGTAAAGGCTCAATAAATTGGAGTAAATCTGTCCTTTTGCCCGTAGATGGCCTAATTGCTGTGCTGCCGGAAGCTGCAAGTTCCCTGAGAGTGGTTTGCTCTTTTAAATATTTGGGGGTTCAGGTGTCGGCCAGTCCACAGATATATTTGGAGGAGAACCTCCTGCCTCTTTTCAGGAGGTTGCAGACGACCTGTAACACCTGGTGTAAACTTCCGCTTTCAGTCATCCGTAGAATAAATCTATTCAAGATGGTATGGGGCCCTCAACTTTTATGTATCATGCACAACTCTCCCCAGTGGATACCTCGTAGGTGGTTCACTCGGATAGATACATTATTTAATTTGGAAGAGAAAGACTGCCCGCATTCGGCTTTCTACATTACAATATGGTAAGGATCAAGGAGGAGCTGCAGTCCCTAGCCCCAAATTTTATTTTTTGACTTCCCAATTACAGCATTTTTGAGGAATGGGGTGTATCAATGAATTGAACTCTATTGACACTCTGTTGCGTATGGGGTCTAGGAATACTTTGGTTTTGGCGTGTTTGGAGGCGGGGTTTCCTCACCTGCTGCAGGTGGCGCCTACCGTGGTTCTACATGTGGTCCATGGTACGGTCTAATTTGCATATTTCAGGATTTATTGCGGAGACTCCGCTGTGGGATAACCCCAATTTAGTAGAGGTGTCTAAGTTAGACGGTTTTCTATCCTGGAGACTGGCTAGTATCTACAAGATTGCCCAGATATATCACCAAAATATACTCAAATCATTTCAGGAATTGCAGGACAAATTTAACCTCCCTAGACAACAATTCTATAGATACTTGCAGCTTCAGCACGCCTTGCAGGCCCAGGGTCAGATTTCTGTTCTCCAATTGTCTAGTCACCACTTGATAAAATATATATTTTTTGGTAAGGACAAAAAAGGCCTAATATCCCATATCTATTCTACTCTTTTATTGACCATACAGGATGCAGCGACTTTACCGTGTAGGAGAGGTTGGACTGAGGACCTGGGAATTATTAGTGGTGAAACATGGGACTTATGTTTACAAGCTGGACCTCTTACCTCTGTTTCGCAATCTCATAGGTTGTCCTACCTGTTTTTTCTACATAGGGCCTATCGCACACCTATTCAGCGGTTCCGTTGGGGAAGAAGGGATTCTTATGTCCCAAACACTGCGGGGAGGAGGGATCGCTTATTCATTTGATGTGGCGCTGCCCTAAGCTGCACCGATTTTGGGATAATGTTACTGAGGTTATTTCATCTGTGTTCCAAGTCAGGGTCCCTTTGGACCCCTTAATATGTATATTGGGGGCAGTGGATGATGAAATCTACCCTCACCCAATCAATATCGCAGTGATCAGACTTTTATACTTAGCACGAAAGTTGGTGGCTAGATTTTGGTTATCCCCACATGTTCCGACCAAGAAGCAATGGATTGAACAGGTTAATGTCATCCTTATACGGGAGTATCATACTTATCAGCATAGAAATGCAGCCTGGAAATTTAATTCTATCTGGAAGTCCTGGCTGGAAACCCCTGGTCTGGCTCCTCCGAGACTGGTTTTGACTCGGTTGTTGCAAGTTTGAGGGATTTTTTCTATCTGGGAGGAAAACGTTGCTTTGTTCGTAATGCAGTTTGCATAAGGAATATATTTTAGGCATAAGACTTTGGCTAACGGTGGGTAGTGGTTCTAACTGAGTAGGTAGACTGTGGGGTGCAGGGTTTAAGTTGTGGCCCGTTGGCCTCATGTGGGGTTGGGTGGGAGGGGTGAGGGTGTTTATGCTTGCCCATTATTGTTTAAAACTTTTCTTGCATCATTATGTGTCTGGTTTGTAATGTTGGTGCCATTATGGTATGGTACGCATATGTGTGTTTTCTCTTGCTTTTATTTGTGACTTGTGTTATTATGGTCCATATTTTGTAATTTATTTTTACTGGCACAATAAACATTTTTTCTGATTTAAAAAAAAAAAAGGTGTTCTGATCCCAGGTGCCCCGATCCTATGTAATGTGCCCTGCTGTGTGCCCCATAATGTACCCTGCTCTCATGTAATGGGCCTTGTCCCCATGTAATGTGCCCTGATGCCGCCCATGTAGTGGGCCCTGCTGACCACCTGTTCTTTGTCCTGCTGCCCCCCTGTGCACTGCTTACCTCAAGTTTGACCCAGAATTAAGGAATTCATGCAGAAAAAAGCTAGCACAAGTTTTACAATAAACAGGTACATTTTAATATAGATTCTCTTACTTAATGCCATTTTCAAAAAATAATTGTTGTTATATCAGCAGCTCGCTGATCACACCAATATTTTGTGAACTGTAGATCTCAACATTACTCAACATTACGTTCCCCAAAGTCCCAATCTTTTTGCCAAAGGTTCCTGCACTAAAATGTTGAATAAGCTATACCAATAATGCTAATCCTAAACAAATAAATGATTGAATAAATCCACCCTCACTATTGCAACAATGTAAATAAATAATCATGGAGATGAAACTCCTCCAATATAAAATGCATACAAAATAAATTCAAAAGAATCCAAAATGAAAAAAAGTAATTCCATATATTGCATTCTATTGTTTCTACTGTGTAAAAGTGCAGAAACGATTTACAACTTAAAGCGGTGTTCCGGCCAACATTAATTTTAGATAAAAATACCACTTTAATACTCATTCTTATTGTATTCTAGTAAAGGTATGCTGTCGATTTAGTATTTTTGCAGCATTGTTTTCTTACTTTTGTAAGTCTCAGCAGACCACAGCCATCTCCTTTGTGGGCATCTGAAGCCAGAGAGTATATCTCTTCCTGTATTCCATGCATGCTGGCTACCCAGCATTCACCTGTCGATCTCGTGCATGCGCAGCTTTCTGCGAGCAGTGTAGGTCGGGTTTCCATAGCAACAGCGGTGGAGCAAATAATGCAATGCTACGACTCGGCAATGCATATTGCCTCCTGGAATTGATGACACACATCTCCCAGGAGACAATGCAAAGCCATAAATGACACGCAGGGCCAATGCCAATAAGAAGGAAGTGAAGAATGAAAATTGTTAAAATAAAGTAAGTGATCCAAAAAAAATTAACAATTCCAATTCAATTTTGGTGTACTACTTTAACTAATAAGTAGGTCATAATATGTGTTGTGATAAACCAGAGCTGATACTCAATTCAGGCATCACCTCCTTCCTAGTGTTAACAAGACCAGCAATTCATTAGCTAAGGCAAAAGTGTTTTATTAATGGTTTTAAAACCCAGCTTAAAAACTTCCAATGCACTAGAGTTCTTCCAACACTAAGGATATCATCATCTCATGAAGGGAGCTGCTCCTTTAATGAAATTAGGCTGTTATGCTTAAAATTTTAGATTTTGACTATATTCTATAGCTAGGTTCAAAGCAGTCAGAAACATTTAGAGCAGTTATATTTTGAGCTAGGCTTGGCAAGAAAGCTAGAATACTAGATCTGCATTTAAGGCAGATAATCAGCTTTTCAGTTTAATGTAATTCTACAAATGGGAAACTTGGCACTGCATCTCTGGTTATTGTTCATATGCTCACATTTAGTTTTAATAAGTAGATTATGCATTTTCAAGAAGTCTCTTACATTTAGTAAAACAAATTAAATTTATATAAACTGGCATTTTATTTATAAGAAAAGCACATTGTGAAACCTTTGCCAAGTTATTGTGTAATCTTAAAACTACAGTTTTTTTAAAACACTAAAAGTAAACTGTACTTTAAAAAAAACCCAATATAAGCAAACAAATAAATAAATAATCTATCTATCCATCTATCTATCTATCTATCTATCTATCTATCTATCTATCTATCTATCTATCTATCTATCTATCTATCTATCTATCTATCTATCAAACACTAAACCACAAACACCATATTTAAAACATTATAACTGTATACATTTTTTACAAAGAAAGAAAATTGTAAAATCAAACACGTTCAACACCCTCCCCAAAAATATGAGAAAATGGGAATAGTAGCTAAACAATAGAAGTTGTTGATATCACACAAATAGGTAGCCCCAAATTGGGTCTATTTTCTGTGAATACAGTGATAATGTATTCACAGAAAATAGATACATAATGTGTTATCCACCTCAATGTGATTCAGAGTAATTGAGTGCTATATACCACAGTGAATATAAGGGGGTCCACTCTACTTTGTATTCTACAACACTGTAATTCAATGTTATATACAGTATATATTAGTAGCACTATACAGCACTGTAAAGCTTAGTATGTAACACTGTAAAGCCTCATTATTGACCATACTATGCTACCTGACCACAGTTCACAGTTCATGAAATGCATTATGATATTCAGGTTTGGGCGCTGCAAAGAACAAACTTGATAGCTTCCCCGAATGGCAGACATGCAAAGTAAGTTTGGGTTAATCTCTAGTGCTATGCAAACTCGAATCTCGTCCCTAATTTGCAATTTTGGTGTGCAGTACTCATTGTGGTGAATTCTATAAAGTTAATGTGCCACTTTCATGGAGTTTATTGCTCATGTTAATGTGTTAAGATTAATTCAAGAAACATTTGCAACAGTTTTGGTTCTCACAGCCAGTTCTAAATTGCACCACTTCTACATTGTGGTGCAATGCATGCTCCAACATCAAAACAAAATACCAACCGTTTGTATCTTACAAAAGTGGAGCTAATTAAGACCAACTCTATTTTTTTAACATACAGAGAGAGAGGTCAGAATGGACCAACAAAATTGTGTATACATGTATTTGCGCTCAACTGTGTTGCCTAGACCAGTGTTTCCCAACTCCAGTCCTCAAGGCACACCAACAGGTCATGTTTTTAGGATTTCCCTCAGATGAAACGGCTGTGGTAATTACTAAGGCAATGAAACTGATCAAATCACCTGTGCAAAATAATGGACAGCCTGAAAACATGACCTGTTGGTGTGCCTTGAGGACTGGAGTTGGGAAACACTGGCCTAGACCTTCATATCAACCATCATAAATAGAAATGTGTATGCTTATACAATAAAATATATATATTTAACATAAAATCATAATTGTTTCTGTCATATATTAATGTTTTTGGATGTTAATTGAACAACACATAAAATGTCACTATTAAGCATAGTTTGGGGGTATGCTCACTTAGACTCTTAAATGTTCAAGTTACTGGCTTTAAACCCTCATATTATTAGGAACTATGGGCCACATTCACAGACAATTACGTTACTCCGCGGCGGCGTAACGTATCCCATTTCACGTTACACCGCCGCAGGTTTACAGCGTAAGTGACCAATTCACAAAGCTCTTACCTGTAAACTTGCGGCGGTGTAACGTAAATGCGCTAGGCGCAAGCCCGCCTAATTCAAATGGGGCGGGCACCATTTAAATTAGGCGCGTTCCCGCGCGAACGTTCTGCGCATGCTCCGTTAGGAAATTTCCCGACGTGCATTGTGCGAAATTACGGCGCCCCAAAGTTTTTTTGGAAATGCGACGTGCGTTATGGCGTTTCGTATTCCCGGACATCTTACGCAAAAAAAAATCAAAATTCGACGCGGGAACGACGGCCATACTTTAACATGGCTGATCTAAAGATTAGCCATGTTAAAGCAGGTGTAACTTTGCGACGGGTAAAAACGACTAGTGACGATGTACGGGATTGCAACGAACACGCGGATCTTCGTGGATCGCCGTAACTAGTCATTTGCATATTCTACGCTGACCGCAATGGAATCGCCACCTAGCAGCCGGCCTAGAATTGCATCCTAAGATCCGACGGTGTAAGTCAATTACACCTGTCGGATCTTATGGCTATCTATGCATAACTGATTCTATGAATCATACGCATTGTTAGGACGGGCGGATCACAGAGATACGACGGCGTATCAGGAGATACGCCGTCGTATCTCTTTTGTGAATCTGGCCCTATCATTGTGTATTCAACGTAATCTGCAGTAATTAAGAATTTAAGGTTAGTTAATTGCTGTTTTTTTCTGTCCTGCTATCTATGGCTGTAGGTCCAAGACTATGTAACCTTTTATTTTCAAAAAAAGTTACTTTTTCATGCTAACATGTTCATCTTCAAACCTGAAAAGTCTAAACCATTATCAAGTAAAAAGGAACAATATAATACTGTACATTAGCATCTTTATTTCTAGGGTTCTAATGATATATGAGTCCTGTAAATGATTTGTTTAAAATGTACCGTAATTTATCGACCCTAAAATTATAAAATGCAATAGTGAAAAAAAAAAAAAAAACAGTTAAGTCAAGAACAACTATGGGATTGAATCATGAAGCTTACAATGCATGGCAGTACCCTAACCAAGACATCACAGTGTTTCAATTTTTTTTTACACTGCAATTCCTTTCTAGGTATAATATATCCACTTCACCTACATTGCAGTAGTAGAAAACAATAGGAAATCTTATGAAATTCTTCAGATAGGGCTTTTAATGACTTAGTGAACTATAATTTAATATCTTGAAAAATGTTCTCCAATAGCAAGTTTAGACTATCAGTTTTCCTTAGAGATGTGTGTGATGGTTGTAAAAGCATTGCATCAAATTCAAGTACAGGTTCTAGTAGGGTACATGAATTTGGCACACACTGTGACACTTTTAGAACACCCGAGAGACACGTTTACAAAATCCGTCTGTGCCGTTCTTTATGAATTCCAGGGATTATGGCTCTGCAGGCTGGACAGATATGAATGCACATATTCAGCAAATTAAATAAAAAGTGCTAATTTGCCTTTTAAACAGATTCAGTAATCCCTGGGCAAGAATAGATCATTTAAAAGTGGAATTGAGTTGATATAAGTTTAATTTTATGTTCAGTTTATTTATAAGTAAAAAGAGAAAAATCCATAACTGAACAGCAATATCTTCCAATTAGGACACAATACCACCCAGTAGTCACACCAAAATGTGTAAACCTACAGAGAATATGAGCCAGAATAGACAATTCCAAAGATATTGGTTTGCTTGTTATGGACCACAGTGTAGCTTACTATAGGTCTTGGCTCCGTTGTACTTTTATACAGATTTGTGGAGGTTGAATGAAAGATTTTCAAAACAGATATCAGCTGGGAGAAGAACTACAGGGATTTTAAATCCTGTCTACTACAAGCTGTGTAAACTTTGCTTAGACAATCACATTTTTATATTTAAGAAAAACATGATGTGTAACTTAGGATCGCCAGCTTTCCTGCTGTGCAGTGGTAAGTATCATATGGCAGGTGATACGTTTTATCCAGCACTAAATTAACTGAAAGTTTTTTTTGGGCATTTCATTTATGTGCATATTTATTTATCTACGTATATATATATATATATATATATATATATATATATATATATATATATATAGTTAAAATTTTGTATCTTAGAAGTACATTTTTAGTACACCAACATTAAATTCTTTAATCCCAGAAACTCTAGGGCAAGTAGGCCTACCAGCATGCTTTTAAGTTGCTGAAGCCTAAGTTGTAATATTGTTGTAATATTCATAAACTAGACTGTATGTAAGCCCTTTGAATGAAACCAAAATACAAAAGAAATGACAAGGTTCAGATTTAGCACTACAATGAGTTCATGGCAATTAATGTATGTCTGAGGTTCAGTGATCTAGCGTGGGCCAACATTTTTGTAACTTAATATGCTGCAAAGACATTTGAACAATAATGGGTGATTTGTTATGTGCCAGGACCCTCACTTTAAAAGTTTGGGGGGACATAGAGCAGTCATAATGTCAGTGTATTGGAAGAAGGAAAGGACAGGGAAAGCTAGCAAACTCCATTGGCAAATATTGGAGGAATTTAGGAAACTGTACTTTTACTATAATTCTTTTAGCGAACTGTACTTTTTACTGTAACTCTGATTGATAGCTCTTTTGGCAATCAACTCCTTTTTTGTTGATTTTATTATTGTGAGCTTATTTGTCTTTAATTTTATTTTGTGGTTAGTTTAAGGTCAGAGGTCAATTTTAGCTGATGTTGTCTTTTTTTTTTGCTGGAACATTTTCCTTTAAAAAAATGGCTTTTGTTTCAGGGGGCAGTATTTTTATGGTTTTCATTTATTTTAGGGCTATATTGTTTCTATTTTATGTTGATAGGTTGATAGTTCCTTTATTTTAGGTAGAATAGGCTAGGGATTTTTCATGTTTTGTTGCCTCACAGCCTGGAATTAACATGGATTGTTTGAGGATTTGCATCATTTAATTTTGTGAGCATTCAATTTAATGAAAACAACGAATAAACTGAAACAGGCTGTTTTTCAGCTAATCAAAAGTTTAGGACCACACCTCCAAAAAAAAAACTAAACCCCCCCAAAACAGAAATCCAACTTCCAAACATGAACTCAGTAATGAGTAGCTCCACCGTTATTGTTGATCACTTCAAAAATTTGTTTCGGCATGCTTGATGCAAGTGTTTCCATGAGGTGAGTGGGAACATTTCTCCAAGTGGTGAAGACAGCCGCACGAAGGCCATCTACTGTCTGGAACTGTTGTCCATTTTTGTACACTTCCCTTGCCATCCATCCCCAAAGGTTCTCAATTGCATTTAGATCAGGGGAACACGCAGGATGGGCCAAAAGAGTGATGTTATTCTCCTGGAAGAAGTCCCTTGTCCTGGGGGCATTGTGTACTGTAGCGTTGTCCTGTTGAAAAACCCAGTCGTTACCACACAGACGAGGGCCTTCAGTCATGAGGAATGCTCTCTGCAACATCTGGACATAGCCAGCGTCCGTTTGACGCCCCTGCACTTCCTGAAGCTCCATTGTTCCACTGAAGGAAAAAGCACCCCAGACTATTATGGCGCCCCCTCCACTGTGGCGCGTAGAAAACATCTCAGGAGGGATCTGCTTGTCATGCCAGTAACGTTGGAAACCATCAGGACCATCAAGGTTAAATTTTTTCTCATCAGAGAATAAAGCTTTCTTCCACCTTTGAATGTCCCATGTTTGGTGCTCTCTTGCAAAGTCCAAACGAGCAGTTCTGTGGCGTTCAAGGAGACAAGGTTTTTGAAGACGTTTTTTGTTTTTGAAGCCCTTCAGTCTCAGATGCCGTCTGATGGTTATGGGGCTGCAGTCAGCACCAGTAAGGGCCTTAATTTGGGTCGAGGATCGTCCAGTGTCTTGATGAGAGACCCTGCTTATGCAGTTCAGCAACCCAACCACGTTAAAAAAGGGAGAGTTTTTTTGTCTTTGCCATCACAACGTGTGACTACCTGACAGCAAATGACAATGAATCCACATCTTTGCACAGATTTGGCCTTTTAAAGGCATGTGGTCCTAAACTTTTGATTAGCTGAAAAACAGCCTGTTTCAGTTTATTCGTTGTTTTCATTAAATTGAATGCTCAAAAAATGTTTTGTCTCACTCTCATTTCTTCTTGTTGCATGTTGAAGCTTTACTTGGAACCTTGTTAAGATCCAACAATGTAAAATATGATTTTTTGCCATTTTTCAAGTGGTCTTAAACTTTTGATCAGGACTGTATATATATATCTCCACAAAGTTGGATATAATAAATAAATAATTCATAAAATTAAAGTGCCACTAATGTGAATTATAAAGTGCTGTAGTGCATAAAACAGTGACGTTCTAATTCAAGTTGGAAATCCGTCCAGTATAGCTGATATAAAGTTATTTTGGTATATACAGTATATCAGGGCTGGACTGGGACAGAAATTTGGCCCTGGACTTCATCCAGACTGGCCCACTTTGACAGGTCTCTCCCATGGCGGCCGGACAACTCCTGCACCCCCCAGGACACCCTGGTAGTACCAGTGGGGAAGCTAGACATTATTTCACCTGGGGAAAAGAATCAGTTCGGTGCCCCCCCTTATGGGACAAAATTAGGCAGAAAGGAGAAACTCCCAGGCCATAGCTGTTGTATCAGCTGTCTGTCCTCTCCCCCATGCTCCTCTGTCATCCCCCCTGCTCCTCTGGTCCTCCCCCTGCTTCTTTGTTCCCCCCAGGTGAGCGATGCAGGGAGGGAGAGGAGGTGAGTGCTGCGGGGAGGGAGAGACAGGAGCAGAGGGTGCGGTGGTCCACTGTCACTAAAGCTGGCCCACTGAGCCATCAGCCCACTGGGAAACTCCCTGTAGTTCCAATGGCCAGTCCATCCCTGCAGTATATTGGTCACTTCAAAAAATGTGACAAGCAGCTTGCTGCAATGTCTACACTGGTGCTCCCCACACTCAGGAAATGGCTGCTCACCTCTGAGCGTGTGACCTCACAGCTAAGTTTGGTCAAACATGCCTATGAATCCCCTTAGGCCCCGTACACACGACCGAGTTTCTCGTCAGAATTCAGCGCGAAACTTGATCGGAGCCGTATTCTGCCGAGAAACCCGGTCGTGTGTACACTTTTGGCCGAGGAAACCGACGAGGAACTCGTCGAGCCAAATAGAGAACATGTTCTCTATTTCCTCGTTAGTAAATGGGGAAACTTGGCTCGCCGAGATCCTCGGCGGCTTCACAAGGAACTCGACGAGCAAAATTATGTGTTTTGCCCGTCGAGTTTCTCGGACGTGTGTACGGGGCCTCAGGGATTCTAGGATGGCTTTCTGTTTCAAAGCTGCTCACTGGTGCTGTCTCCTCATATGGATAATGGTAAAAAGAAACTCCCTGGCATAATATCATTTCAAACAGTTTATAGTGCAGACAAATAAAGCCCCAATACTGGGTACGCATATTGGGTTAGGTGCGTTAAGCGCATTGCTCTGTATACTGCCTAAAGACTCTGGGTATTGGCTGGGATCGTACGTCAATCCTCTGTAAGGTAGCTCATCTGCCTTCTACACGTCCTGTCCCCTCCCCTACGCGTGACGATACAAGGGAATTTCGTATCTTCCTCAGGGGGATACTGTGGGAAGATTTTGTGTGAGATAGCGCATCACCTTATCCAGCTCTCGGTTACTTCCAGGTGAGCATGATGACATCATTTGGCTTTGCCCTGATGAGTTTCGCACGGGGACCGGAATTATAACAGAATGCATTTTGGAGTGTAATTATAAGTATGCCTATGCTGTGTGTAAGAAATAGATTGTTAAAATGACAACTTTGTGAAGAAAAATGTATTTAAACAGTTGCCACCTGGCCTATAGACAAATGACGGCTGGGTGGGACCTGCGTCATATGGTGCCCTCCCTGGAATATGCCTCGTGCACGCCCATAGTTTTTGAACTCTATTGCCACGTACACACAATTGGAATTTCCGACAATAAATGTTCGATGGGAGCTTGTTGTTGGAAAATCCGACCGTGTGTAGGCTCCATCAGACCTTTGCTGTTGGAATTTTTGAAAATTTGAGAGCTGATTCTAAAATTTTCCGACAACAAAATCCGTTCTCGTAAATACCGAGCATGTGTAGACAATTCCGACGCACACAATTCCACACATGCTCTGAATCAAGTACGAGACGGAAGCCCTCGGTCTCGTAAAAACTAGCGTTCTTAATGGAGATAGCACATTCGTCACACTGTAATGGACTGAAAACCACGAGGCTGAAAAGCGCGAATCATCTCTCACCAAAGTCCAAAGGGTGGGGCAGTTGGTATTGAACTTCCCTTTTATAGAGTCGTCGTACGTGACCGTGTTCTTGGCAATCGGAATTTCCAACAACATTTGTGCGAGCGTGTGTATGCAAAACAAGTTTGAGCCAACACCCATAGAAATGGATCGGAATGTCCGATCGTGTGTTTGCGGCATATGACTTTCCTACAGACTAAATAATAAATGCTAATTTGGATTATTTTCACCAAAGAAATATAGCAGAACACAGTTTGGCTTAAATTTATGAGGAAAGATTATTAATTTGCAAAATTAAAATTTTTCGTTTACTGTATTTAGCAAAAAATAAAAAACTCAGTGGTAATTAAATAGCACCAAAAAGAAAACTATATTTGTGTAAAAAACTCTGGGCTAGATTCAGGTAGCCCTGCGTAACATTGTGCGGGCGTAACGTATCTCCGATACGTTACGCCGCCGTAAATTAGGGCGCAAGTTCCGTATTCCAGAAAGAACTTGCGCCCTAAGTTACGGCGGCGTAACGTATGTGCTCCGGCGTAAGCCTGCCTAATTCAAATTTGGATGATGTGGGCGTGTTTTATTAAAAGTTAGTGTGACCCCACGTATTTGACGTTTTTTACGAACGGCGCATGCGCCGTTCGTAAAAGAATCCCAGTGCGCATGCTCAAAATTCCGCCGCAAATCGTCAATGCTTTAGACGTGAACGTAACTTACGTACAGCCCTATTCGCGAATGACTTACGCAAACGACGTACAAATTTAAAAATTTGACGCGGGAACGACGTCCATACTTAACATTGCGTACGCCTCATATAGCAGGAGTAACCTTACGCCGGAAAAAGCCTAACGTAAACGACGTAAAAAAATGCGCCGGGCGTACGTACGTTTGTGAATCGGCGTATCTACCTAATTAGCATATTCCTTGCGTAAATCGACGGAAGCGCCACCTAGCGGCCAGCATAAAATTGCAACTAAGATACGACGGTGTAAGAGACTTAAGCCGGTCGGATCTTAGTCAAATCTATGCGTAACTAATTGTAAGAATCAGGCGCATAGATACGACGCCACAACTCAGAGATACGACGGCGTTCCTGAATCTAGCCCAATATATATAATGGGCACAGTGTTGCATGACCACGCAATTGTTCTTCAAGTTGCAACAGCGATGAAAGCTGACAATTGGCCTGGGCAGGAAGGGGGTGAAAGTGCCTGGTAAGTGGTTAACTTTTTTGATTATCCCCAAAAAAATTGGGATTTTTTTTTTTTTTTTTGGAGGTATTTGTACTGTCTTATCATTGCAGGGCCTCAAGAAAGAACAGTCAGAACATCGAGACTAATCAATTTTGAAATATACTGTGTATATATACATATATATATATATATATATATATATATATATATATATATATACAGTAAATGTATATCATAGTTTGTAGAATCTATACAGACTAAATAGTATACACTGATTTGGGTTATTTTTACCAAAGAAATGCAGCAGAATACATTTTGGCTTACATTTATGTAGCCAAAGAAAAAAGTATTTGCACAATTTTATAACAGAAACTTCTTCCCTTCCATATATCCTACCTTTATATAGCAAAAATAAAAAACAGTTGTGATTTAAAGGGGTTGTAAACCCTCAAGGTTTTTCACCTTCTGTAGTGCAGCAGCCCCCCTGAACCCGATCTTTCCAGCGACGAGATCGAGCACAGCAGCTCATGCCTCTGTTTCGGGAATTCATTGGGTAGATTGATAGCAGTAGGAGCCATTGGCTCCCAAACAAAAACTCTGTCTAAAAAAATATATAAAATGAATGTGGGTACAGTGTTAGCGTGACTGAGTAATTGTCATTCAAAATGTGACAGTGCTGAAATCTGAGTGGCTAATATTTCACTATTACACAATATTTCAGCAAATTGAAATTTGGTTGCTATAGGTTATTCCATTTTTCTTTTGTGAATTACCCAATAAATTGTTGGGCCTAAAATTACCCTATCTACTATAATAATTGCATGTGTATTGAATCCTTGTGAAAAATAGAAATATTGGGCTATTATTTATTATACAATTTTAGAGATTTATTTCCCAGCTATATACCCTAACAAAAGAATTTGCTAACATTTTAATCAAAACACTAATTATGCACTGAGCCTTACAACTAGATGTTGTGTTTCCAAAATTAATTTTCCTGTTACAAAGATAAATGAGGCATTTAGATCATAAAACTATTTTCAGAGGAGATGACACTTTGTAGACTGTTTGATGTGAAATATTCAGTGTTATGATCTAAAGAGGAATTAAGTAAATAACACTTACTGTGTAGACTATGATATGCTTATCTTTTTGACCTTCTGTACTGAATACTCCAAACAAGTAGTCATCATGGTGTCACAAGACCTCCTATAACCCCTCTTATGGTCACAGTAAAGAAGCCTCGCACTTCATTAAATTTAATTCAAAGAAAGCTGCTTCTCACTCGATAATTAATAAAACCACTTCAAATCACAGTAAAATATGTATGAGATGATAATTTCAACTGTGCATAAACAGCTGAACTTTAAAGTCGGTCTCTAGCTAAAACATATCATAAATATAGTTATGGGCAGCGTTGAAAAGGATTAAACGCTATTGTCAGGTTCTACGTAAATGCTTTCCGCGTTTTGCATTCTGTTCCATCTGACACCTGTCACTTAAATAGAGACGTTCCTATCCTTTCCTGTATTACTAGAATTTTTGTTTATTGCTGTAAATGTCCCACTTGGAGAGATTTTCCCCTATTTCCTGTTCTGTCTGACAGACTTTTTCCATCGGAAATTCCGACAGTGTGTATGCCCCATCGGAGTAATTATATCGGAAATTCCAACCGTGTGTATGCCCCATCAGAGTAATTCCATCGGAAATTCCGACCGTGTGTATGGCCCATTGATTTATCGGTTTGCTAAGCTTTTTTTTTTATTCAGTATCAATCCACACTTTCATCCCATTTAATCTCATGGCGATCAGGGCTTCATCCAGTTTCTGATATGAAAGCCAATACACGCCGAGATGTGGCAGGAATTATAACGTATTGTTCAATTACGTTTTTGATCACGAGCTTACTTAACTTGTGTACATCCATATGTGCAACGCCTTATTGTTTATGTGTCACCGCCTTTATGGCGGCATGTTACGGCTCTGCAAATATTTGGCCCGTGTCTTGTGTTCCGTTGACATTTACCTCTTTTTCTCTTAACATCACATATGACAGTATCCGTGTAAATGATCAATACCCGGATACAGACATCTCCAGTATCAAATGTCCTGTCCCCCTCCTTTCTCTAATATAATCACCTTTTAGAGTTAGTAATCAATCCTTACCTGTATGTTATATACATATATTCTTATATTCATTCATTCACATATATTCCATTAGCATTTTTATTTTTTACGAACTTCACCCTTTATATGGAATATTACTTTATCGGGTTTGCATTATGAGACACTTACAGTTCACTATACACAAAAGAGTATAATTTATTTCTCTGGAATTAATATTCCTGTATATCCTATACTGGTTTTCATTCATATGTTTTCCATTTGTCCTTCTACAACTCTATATTACGGTATTTCACCGTTCTCACGTTCTTTTATTGATTATTTGATTTTTGTTATTAGCATATACAAGAAACGTCTACTGCATTTTCACCATTTTTTGCAAAGTGTGTCTTTGTTTATTAGGCCACTCTGCATTCACATATATTAACATATTTTCTCCTTCTCTGTGTTCTTGGACAAATAATTGCCAATATAGTGATCTACAATACACCTCCCCCGATCATGATTCATGACCGGGATGGGGCTTTCCTGCACATGCTTACCACTTTAGACATTGACATCTACGTCCATGTATACATGTAGATGTATTTCTAAAACGCACTCCCTGGCATGTGTCACTAACCAAGCATTCTTAGAGATGGAACCTTTCCACTTTTACTTTTATATTTATAATGAATTTTATTTTTCATTTTCACTCATACACATTATCATATGTATTTCTCCTCTCATCATGTTAAATATGTATATATAATTTTTCTTAAAGCCTCGTACACACGGCCGAGGAACTCGACGTGCCAAACACATCGAGTTCCTCGGCCAGTTCAGCCCTGAAGCCGCCGAGGAGCTCGGCGGGGCGAGAGCTCCCATTGAACAACGAGGAAATAGAGAACATGTTCTCTATTTCCTCGCCGAGCTCCTCGTCGGCTTCCTCGGCCGAAAGTGTACACACGACCAGTTTCCTCGGCAGAATTCAGCCAGAAACTCGGTCGGAAGCTGAATTCTGCCGAGGAAACTGGTCGTGTGTACGAGGCCTTACATTTACACCTTTTTCACATTCATTGCTTTGTATAAGCATTTGATAGTATTTGATTGTATTATGTTTCCTTATATTTTTACTTATTCATTTATGCACATTGAGTTCACGTATATATTTATGTTGATTATGGTTGTATTTTGGCACTTTTGGTCTTTGTTCACATGTTTTTTGGTATGCACAGGTAGACTGTGACTTGATATTGGCTTCAGGTGTGTCCTGCTACCATGGGCCACTCCCAGGCAATTACTCAATCAGGTCACATGTCCTCCTTTGATTTCTTTTTTTTTTTTTTTTTTTAAAGTGTATTTTGTGCGTGTGCTCGAGAGAGGAGCTGGACTGCAGGAGTTGGGAGTAGGCAGGCCTCCCCCAGAGGCAATCTGCCACCTTTCTCCATGCCCCGGGTGGCAATGGCGGGTGTGTGAGGGGGTCCTCCCACACAGCCCGCCCTACCTGCTCCGCTTTGAAGCCCAACGGGGCAGAGGGACTCCCTATAAGGGAGTGAGAGGATTAGCCCGCTCAACCAGCCCCATTAGTCCTTCGCCTCTCTTTAGAGACCGCGTGGTCAATGTGCGTGTGTTAACCCAATTTAGAGTGCGTGTGTAGGTGTGGTGGTTTTTTTTGTGGGAGGGGGGTGGGCGTACTAAGCACAGGCTTACCTTGCATAGCACACCCACCGGGAGCCGGGCTGAGACCACCAAACTCAATTCACATGAAGCCGAGACCTCCTTTGATTTCTATATATATAAAACAGTTTTATTGCATGTTTGCCATGAATAAGCACTGATTTTGTGCGAAACGTCGGCTGTTCCCCTGTTCCTGTTGTTTTGATCTGGTGATGTATCTGCTGTTCATTTAATAAAAGACAACCTGTACGGTTTTTGGAGTGCGGCCATCCATCCTTCATCTATCTTTTATGCTTGCCTAGTGCACCGCCAGCACCCTTGGAATCCTGTAACATTGTGTGACCGTATAGTAGACCCACCTGGAGCGGTGACTTTCTTTCTTCTGTAAATGTCCCACTTGGAGAGATTTTCCCCTATTTCCTGTTCTGTCTGACAGACTTTTTCCATCGGAAATTCCGACCGCGTGTATGCCCCATCGGAGTAATTATATCGGAAATTCCAACCGTGTGTATGCCCTATCAGAGTAATTCCATCAGAAATTCCGACCGTGTGTATGGCCCATTGGAGTAAGTCCATCTGAAATTCCAACCGTGTTTGTATGCCCCATCAGAGTAATTCTATCGGAAATTTCGACCGTGTGTATGCCCCATCGGAATAATTCCATCAGAAATTCCGAGGAATACAATCGAAGTTTAGATAGAGAACATGTTCTATTTTACTCCGATGGAATTCTGTCGGAATTCCGATGTGATTTTGGTCAGACAAAGGTCCGATCGTGTGTACGGGGCTTTAAACTTTACTTTACAAATGGCTGTCAGTGCTCCTGTACAGGTAAATAGTCTTTGGTCATGGCAACAGGATGTTGATACTCTGGATTATGAGTCATGAACCCAGCAACTGGAACATTTTGTGAAGGCTTCTTTAACACCTTCACAGACCCTGACCCAGCTGTTCATCATTTATAGAGTACATTATACCTCATTGAAGCTCTATACTTAGGGGAAAATTACATTGCCACAGTGCCCCAGATGTACTATAGCTTCCGGTTCTTTCCTACACTTGCTATTGTGCTGTCCCAAGCTCCATTGTTACTGGGAGTCTATCTTGTTGATCCTTAATTGCTTCTGGGGAATAAAGCTAATAAATGTTCTTCCTGCTGAAATGCATTTATTGTGGATATATATTTAGCTCGTAAGCTTATCATACAGAAGTGGATTTCACCTTCACCTCCTACATACGATCAGTGGCGTGACATGCATAACTTTGCTCTGTGGAGAGAGGAGTTAATGTATAAACACACAGGCTGCTCTTAGAAATGTAAAAAATATCTGGTTGTTATGGCTAGAATCGAATGAATCAACATATTCATTTCTACGCCGGGGGCTGGACGTTGTAGGCTAGTTTGTAGGCTAGTAGCTTACTTACCTTCTTGCTAAGGGTGACAATGCACTAACATATTGCCATGAAAAAAAACAGTAAGTGTGATATGTTGATATGGGTAGTGATCTTTCCTCAGTCTGTGGGGTAATGTACACTGACAGGGGGTAATGTTTTGTATATGATGACTTATGTTACGTGTTCAAATACTTGGAGAGTCTCATAAAGTTCTGCAAAAGATTTGTTTTTCTGTTACTGGTCTGTTTCGATTCAGGCTCTGCTGTATGTGCATTACTTGTTCCCAGGGGCACATTTGTATGCTGTGACAAAAGTAATAGATGTTTTTGTATTTAATTTTTTGTTTTTATTGTTATTGAAAAAAAGTGTAATAAAAATTACTTGATTAAAAATAATAATAATAATTAAATACATACTAAGCATTAAACAAAAATGTATGCAAATACATATATACTCCAAATACTTATTTTCCTATGCCTGTCAGCAGTAACTTAGTAAGCTTCAATTAATTTGTCTTAAAGTAAATGTAGCCTGGTCTAAAGGATTTCTAAGTTAACAAGTCTGTTGAAAAGTGGGTACCTTTAGTGCTTGGCTGCTTGCAAATACATATATATATTCGTTTTTATACTGAACATGGTGTCCCTGGTTAGTATTCTATCCTTTGTAAGTGCAACCTAATAATAGTGAATATTTAAATGAGGAAAGTTTAAAAACACATTGTGGATTTTTGTATATGTACCGTATATATATATATATATATATATATATATATATATATATATATATATATATATATATATATATATATATACAATATCGAAATGCTGGACACTCATACATAGAACCTAAAACAGATATCCACTTTAGCTCCTGAAGGTTTTACCCTTCATCAGGGCTACAAAATAAATACAAATATATAGGTCATAAAAAGTAAAATGTCATAAATATAAACATAAATATACAAGTAAAAAATAAAGAATATAAATGTTGAATAATATATATCTGTTTGATTTACTAAAACTGGAGTGCAAAATGTGGTGCAGCTGTGCATGGTAGCCAATCAGCTTCTAGCTTCAGCTTGTTCAATTAAGCCAGGGGTGTCCAAACTTTTTTCAAAGAGGGCCACATTTGATGAAGTGAACATCCTCGACGGCCGACCATTTTGCCTGACATTCTTTGAACCATTAAAATTTGATCTAAGTGTGTTTGCCCGAGCAGTAATACACTGCACAACAAGAATTCTCTTGCCTTCGTAGCTGTGTGTGGTGAAGAGATGAGCTCAGGCGTGTTATTTGGATATACTTTATATATCTCTTTTGTGGCCCCAACAAATTCCCGAGCGCTGCTCAGGACTAAGGTTGAGCTTGGGCGTTTTATTTGCCATGAATGCAGCTTCACCATTGCCATGAATGCAGCCTCACCATTGCAATCAATGCAGCCTTACCATTGCAATCAATGCAGCCTTACCATTGCAAACAATGCAGCCTCACATGTGCCATTAACCCTCCTGGCGGTATTCCCGAGCGTGACTCGGGGTGGATTTTTTGTGCCAAAATCGGTAATCCTGAGTCACGCTCGGGGTAGCTATGCAGAGCCTGCAGCCCTATTACAGATGCCGCCGAGTAAACAAGAGATTCTCTTTATGTAATCTGACGGCGCACGTCCTGTCCCCTCCGAGGCAGCGCCGATAAATACGGTATGTATCTTTTGTGGCCCCTAGGGCACATGTGAGACTGCAATGGCTATATATATATCCAAATTCCCAGGGGGGCCATATTAAATCACCAGGGGGGCCGCAATTGGCCCCCGGGCTGGACTTTGGACATGCCTGAATTAAGCTTTGACAAAACAAGAGAAGCTGTTAGGTTTCTATGCAAAGCTCCACTAAATTTTGCACTCTACAGTTTTAGTAAATCAAACCAACTATCTCATTCCAGGAAATAGCAAACGCAAAGATAATAATATAACTATTGCATGCCTGGATTACTGCTTATTTACTGAATACATTCATTTATTTATTTCCATTAGCAAATTGACTTTAATGCCATTTTATGCAGTATTTACCAAGATTTTTGAGGTAAATACTGCATAAAGGGATAGTGAATTGACAATTTGCAGGTTCACATTGAGTATTTGTGAAAGATGTGTCAGATCACCTAAATACTGCATGCGATCTGTTTTAATAAAGGGTACTCATTGTCCGTAATCACAGCCATACCAGTTACTGTATCCCTGATCATCACCACACCAGTTACAGTGTCCCTGATCACCACCACACTAGTCATTGTGTCACCATAAGGACTTTACCTCTTAAGCCCCTTAACCTCATGTGTGAATGAGTCCTAATGGTGCAGCTAGTCACAGTTCTCTGATCACCACCACACCAGCCACTGATCCTTTGCTGTTTGCTGACTATGTTTCTGCCTGCGCCTGAACTTACCCATCTGCACGTAAGACTGACTATGTTCCTGCAAGACACCAGTCCAAGCCACCTTCTGCAGACAACTGCACTCCTGGAACCACAGGAACCCTTTTGTTCTTCCTTTCTTAAGTCTCCTGTGTGAGGTAAAGAGGTAGAAATGGCGCTACCTTAATTAATATGTGAATATTAATATGCAATACTGATAATGTGGGTATTGGATTTATCCTATTTTCTAAAATGCACCTGTGCTTATTATGTAAAAAAACACAATAAATTGATCAAATGCGGATGAAATAGTGCACATTAATAAAGTCCTTATGCCTCGCATGAATTACCGGTGATGTCCAATCCAAACGCGTGCATAAAATAAATTAACAGAAAAATATATATATAAATGAAAATAAAAATAAATATAAAATAATAAAAAAAAATGAAAATATAAAAATATGATGAAAAAGTGCTTCGTGCTTGTGAACGTGTAGTTCCTTATTTCACACAGTGACCCCCTCAGACTGTGCTCCTATGTGGCCCGCACTCACCAGATTTTCACCCCCTCTTGGGGTTTACAGCATTCACAGTGTATGCCACTGTGCAGCACTCTGAAAAAAATACATCCTGCTGTGATCTTGGTGATGCTCCCAGTGGTTATCCCATATGGAGGAGACAAAGGGTCCCAAATAGTGTAGAAACTCACAATTTGGTTGATTCAACAGAGCATATCATTACATGCAAAAAATAGAAGTGTTGTGGCGTTCCATCACAGCAGGACGTATTATTGCCAGAGTGCTGCACAGTGGCATACACTGTGAACGCTGTAAACCCCAAGAGGGGGTGGAAATCCGGTGAGTGCAGGCCAAATAGGAGCACAGTTTGAGGGGGTCACTGTGTGAAATAAGGAACTAGAAGTTCACAAGCACAAAGCACTTTTTCACCATATTTTTATATATATATTTTTTTATTTATATATTTTTTTATTTTCATTTATATATATATATATATATATATATATATATATATATATATATATATATATATATATATATATATATATATATATATATATATATATATATTTCTGTCAATTTATTTTATGCACAAAATTGGACATCACCAGTAGATCATGCGAGGCACAAGGACTTTATTAATGTGCACTATTTCATCCGCATTTTAACAATTTATTGTGTTTTTTTACATAATAAGCACAGGTGCACTTTAGAAAATAGGATAAATCCAATACCCACATTATCAGTATTGCACTTTATATTCACATACTAATTAAGGTAGCGCTATTTCTACCTCTATACCTCACTCAATTCATTATCTCACTTAGGTGAAATAAATCAAGTAGGGACAGCTGCTTAATTTATTAAGGGTGTCAAAACCCCACATTCACTCATAGGCAATTATTGTTTCCATTGCGCAGATTCATTTATACCATTTACTGTAAGTCTTCTGTACTTCCTGGCCAGTGAACATCACATTCCTAGAGGGCACCACATACCAGTAGGCTAGGCTTGCTTGGCTTGACTAAGCGATATTCCCTGATCACTCAGTGACCTCAGTGACTCAGTGACCATTACAGTACATTGGTTTTGATACAATTGGTTGATTTGTGTATTAAACAAGATACATGTCTGATACATAATTAGTCCGGGCACTCAAAAAGTCAAACACATTTGTTATCCCCATACTGTGTTTTGGGTTGTAATTCAAAGTATGCCCACACTGTATGTAACAAATATCTTATTAAATTGAGAACACTGTGTAAGGAAATTAAGCCTTAAAAAGATTCACCATGGGATCAATTCACTAACGTTAACTGCATGCTATAATGGTATTATGTTACTCATTTGCATAAATTATTGCATACAGGAAATTAAGTCCAATTCACAAAAAATAACTATAAATTAAGATAATGCAGTATTTACCGGAAATAAAATGTTCCGGTAAGTATTGCATACAAAGCTTTAAAGTCCAATTCACCAATGGACCAGAGAGTAAAAAGACATGCGATAATTACCACCAGGATTTTGCTTGTGGTATCACATGCTTTTTTTGTCAAAAAACAGCTTGGGGGCAGGGTACAACGAATGACTTCCGGCTTCCCCGCTGACAGCTGATTGTAAAAAAAAAGGGAACAATTAAAAAGTATTAACAAAAACAGTGTGTGGTCCCCCCAGTCCAAATCAGGTCTAAAATTTATTTTAAGGGGAACCCTATGCCAAAATAACAAAAAAATGGCACGATTCCCCTAAAAATATATAGCAGATCCTTATCCGGGCATGAACCATGTTGATGGGGACAAGGGCCTTATCCCCACTGTGCCCAATACCAAGTGTATAAAGTTCTCCTAGATGCATACACTCTGGGGGTTATTTATGAAAGGCAAATCCACTTTGCACAACAAGTGAACACATGAAAGTGCAGTTGCTGTAATTCTGAGGGGTAGATCTGAAATGAGGGGAAGCTCTGCTGATTTTATCATCCAATCGTGTACATGCTAAAATGCTGTTTTTTATTTTCCTTGCATGTCAACCCTCGGATCTACAGCGACTGCACTTGAAAGTGCACTTTCAAAGTGCACTTGTAGTGCAAAGTGGATTTGCCTTTAGTAAATAACCCCCTATATCTTCTGATTGCTTCACCATGGGTACTCAGTGGATAGATGGCAACTCACCAAAGGTGTTTGACCCCTTGTTACAGGAAGTCAAATAGCGCTTTTAGAAAACCAGATCGGTTCCTAAGCTCCCACCATTCCACTCCAGTCATCACTTAGATAGAAAGTAAGAGTGTACCACACCAGAGACACAATGAAGGACTTTATGATGTAGTAGGTATATTGATGTTTAAAATCAAGCAT